>NC_058130.1:367457582-367480459 GCF_016433145.1 Gracilinanus agilis
AAATGAAAGAAGGGGAGAGTAATGAATGCTGGAGGGGATGTGGCAAAATTGGGCCATTAATGCATTGCTGGTGGAGTTTTGAACTGATCCAACCATTCTGGCTGGCAATTTGGAATCATGCTCAAAGGGCTCTAAAGGAATGCCTGCCCTTTGATCCAGCCATACCATTGTTGGGTTTGTACCCCAAAGAGATCATAGATAAACAGACTTGTACGAAAATATTTATAGCTGCGCTTTTTGTGGTGGCAAAAAACTGGAAAAGGAGGGTATGTCCTTGAATTGGGGAATGGCTGAACAAATTGTGGTATATGCTGGTGATGGAATACTATTGTGCTAAAAGGAATAACAAACTGGAGAAGTTCCAGGTGAACTGGAAAGACCTCCAGGAACTGATGCAAAGTGAAAGGAGCAGAGCCAGAAGAACACTGTACACAAAGACTGATATACTATGGTAAAATTGAATGTAATGGACCTCTGTACCAGCAGCAATACAAAAACCCAGGACAATTCTGAGGGATTTATGGTAAAGAACCCTACCCACATCCAGAGGAAGGACTACAGGAGAGGAAACATATAAGAAAAACAGCTGCTTGAACACTAGGTTTGGAGTGGACATGATTGAGGATGTGGACTCGAAACTACCACACCAATGCAACTACCAACAATTTGGAAATAGGTCTTGATCAAGGACACATGATAAAACCAGTGGAAATGTGGCCGGCCATGGGTGGGGGGAATCCGGGGGGTGAAGGGGAAAGTAGGAGCATGAATCATGTAACCATGTTAAAGATGAATATTAATAAATGTTTAAAATTTAACAAAAATCACTTTGGCAGCTGAATGGAGGGTGGATTAGACTAGAGGGAAGTGAGAGGTAGGCAGATCAACCAGGAGGCTACTGCAAAAGTACAAGCATGAGGTGCTATGGTTCTGTCCCTGTGTGGTGGGAGCATAGGGGAGAAGAAATATTTAAGAAATGTAAAGGTGAAATCAATAAGTATTGACAACTAATTGGATATGGGAGTGGTAGCAATATGATTTGAGAATGACACCTAGGTTGTGTGCCTAAGGGACTGGGAAGATAGTGGTATCCTCTATATCCATTTTGGGGAACCTATGGTATGTGTGTGTGTGCGGAAGAGTACTGGAGGCGGTTACTCCCTCCTCTCCTCCATCCGCATCTGAGGACATTTCTCTCATCATCTGCCCCTCTTCCCAGTCACCCAAAAGGAGTGCTTCCTCCCTCCCCTGTCTGGGGTAAGGTGGCTCACATATGGTGTAAGGGTTGCAGTTTGGGCTCTGTAAGGTCTCTAAAATGTTCACCATCACTGCTCAGTAGTAATAATGACCAATAGCAGGGTGGAGTTTTGCAGCAAAGATAAGATCACTTTATCCTCACAACCTCCCTGGAAGATTGGTTCCATTCTTATTCATCTTGGTAGGACTTGACCTTAGTTAGCATAGTCTTTGAAAATCCAAGAACATTTCTACTTCATGATGAGAAAAGTAGATATTTGTGAGCTTTCCTAGGAAAATAGGACACTTCCAGATGAGGTCATATTGGGGAATAGATGATTGTTCATTCTTTTACTAAGTGCTCACAAACAGTTCCTTTATTAATACATTATAAAATATTTCTAGTCTTGTTCAATAGCTTACAATTTAAAGATTTCACTTTTAAAAAACATTTAAACTACAAATAATATGTTTTTTTCTATGTGGGCTACTATCATAGCCCTTGGATATATAATGGCTAATCCTCACTATTGCCAAGAATATTAAACACATTCTTTGTTTTTGTTTGTACTATTCTGAGTGATAAAAGATAATTATAGTATTGGGTTTTAAACTGAATATAGTCATTAGTCAATAAAAATGTTCTTATAGTCCATAACTATGTCTAAAATATGTGTCATATTCTGTAACAGGAAGTTAGACTAAATCAATAATTATGTCTAACTACAGAATGCATATACTCCCAATTTAGATATTATTCAAATGTTGTTGGTTATCTGGTTTCCAAAGCTCCAGCAGGTTAGAAGTAGCTAATTAGAAAAGGGAAATAGCCTACAATAGGTCAGCCTGCTATCCTTACAACAGTGAGAAGAGATAGCAGACAGTATGACAGCTTGGGAAAAGACAGGAACCTACTAAAAGCAGAAGGGAAAATTCCAAATCTCAATCTTCTGAGATAATTTAGTGCAGAGGCAAGCATCTATGCACATTTCATTAAGCCCTTAGGATATATTTTCATTGAAGTATAGGGTAGACTGTTTTATGTAATGGTCACCATGATTTATTAAGGGAAGGTTAAATAATATTCAGGATTTCTAGCTAAGAAGCTAGAAAATTGGATGATACATTTTCATTTAGTTTTCAAATAAGAATTAAAAAAATAAACTTTGAAAACTCAAAGGGCAAACTCCCAACTATCCTGAACCTCCTTTGGCATCCAGAAATCTCTAAGCATTTTAGGCAATGAAAGTTTTTCTTGATTTCAAATAGTACCAATCCTGGATACCTTGCACGACAATCAGTAACACATTTTCACATATCTGATTTTTTTTTCTAGTAATGGCTAACCCAAATAGTGTTTAGTAAGATGTAACAAAATAAAGAGTAAAAGGAAAAGAATATTACTCTCTCTAAGAAGGCAAAATGCCTAATGCTGGTGGATTAATAAGTCATTATTTATTTTCCCCTTTGGAATAAAGTAAAAAGAACCAAAATTGAAAAAAGTAAGAAGCAGGGTGGGATAAAAGGTCTTCCAAGGCACAATTAGAGAAAAAAGAATACAAGAAATACTTGAAAAAGAGAAAAAAAATTGAGCCCCCCCAAAATATCTTTCAAATTCATTGTACCAAGCATGAACAAAGACAGGATTTATTATTCGATGTCTTTTGATGTCCCTTCCAACTCTGTTCCAAATCTAGAATTCTTTAATATATGGATATGAGAGGTATTAGTTTTATTTACACTTTACTGCTAGATAACATCATTTCAAATCACTTATAAATCCTTCATACCTATATTGTTTTTTGGAAATTAGTAATATTTTATCATGATGTAATAAATCAATATCTCATTTAGACAATAGAAGGGAACATTGTTTTTCTTCCTTTGGGGAAAAAAGATACATTTCAGCCTCCTAGATGATGAAATCAGCAGGTTTTGGAAAGAAAGGAAAATATTTGTATTATTGTTTTTAATTCTTTAAAATATCTAATGACGATTTAGCCAGAGAAATGATCGAATATACTCTTGTTGGATTGAATAAATCCTCTCTTCAGTGTCTATTTATACATTTGTCACATCATTCATTAAGTTTGTTATTCTTTAGGTTGAAGCTTCTTTGCCAGTCAGTGGCTTCATCTAAAGTCATGGTAACATATGCATGCACAATTATCTCACCCCCTAGATGTTTGTATGTATGTATGTACATATATATATATACATACGCATAGACATATGGTGTATATATCCTTGCACACATGTGTGTATATGTGTGTAAATGTGTGGATGTACACATATGTAATAGATTGGCCTGCTCCTGTGTTTTCCACAGTGCAGGTAATTTCTAACAATCAATTCAGATTGGAGACAGTCTACAACTTCCTGCAGACATTGAGAGGCTGTGACTCCCTAAGGATCGTACAGTGAGATGTTCGACTTGAACCTAGTTCTTTTCTATTTTAAGGCCAGTCCTCTAGCTATTATTCAGTACTACTTTCAGATCTAAATCTGAGCTAAGAAAAATGTCCAACAGGATATCTAAATACAGTAAAAATAACTGATTGAAACATTTTAGTGTTCATTTTTTAAAGTTAGCAAAGCCTGTATATTTTTTTCTATGAAGAGCATTTTTATAGGTGTTTTCCAGATTATATTGATACACTTTTCAACAATAATTTTCAGACATTTTGTGATCCATGTTCTCTCCTTCCTTTCCACTCCACCCTCCATGTTCATAATATGAAAGACACATATTGCTTAGACTAGGGAAAAATTCATGAAGAAAATAAAGTGAAGAACACTACAATCTGCATTCAGACTCTTTCAGTTCCTTTTCTAGTACTGGATAACCTTTTTGGTCACAAGTATCTTGGGGTTATCCTGGGATCCTTGAATTGCTGATAATAGTTAAGTCATTCACAGTTGATCGTTGTATGTTATTGCTGATATTGGGAACATATTCTTTTGGTTCAACTCACTTCACTTTGTTTCACTTCATATGTGTCTTTCCAGGTTTTTTTTGTGATTATCTTGTTTGTCATTTCTTATGGTCCAATAGCATTCCATTGCAATCATATTCCAAAACATGTTCAGCCATTCCCTAATTGATGGATGTCCCTTTAATTTACAGTTCTTTGCTACCACAAAAAGAACAGCTATAAATATTTTTACATAAGTTGGTCATTTTCTCCTGTCTTTCATCTCTTTAAGAACAGACCTAATAGTAGTATTACTGAGTCAAAGGGTATCAAACATATTATGACCTTTTGGGCATGATTCCAAATTGCTCTCCAGAATGGTTGTGCCAGTCACAGTGCCACCAACAGTGTATTAGTGTCCCAATTTTCCACATCTCCTCCAACATTTATAATATTCTTTATTTGTCACATTAGCCAGCCTGATAGGTGTGAGTAGGTACCTCAGAATGTTTTAAATTTACATTTCTCTAATTGATAGTGTTTCAAAACATTTATATGACAAGATCCTTTTAATTTCTTCTTCTGAGACTTGCCTATTCATATCCTTTGACCACTTTCCAATTGGGGAATTGGGGAATGTTTTGTACTCTAATAAATTTGATTCAGTTCTTTATATATATGAGAAATGGGCCTTCATCAGAAATACTTGCTATCACTGCAGTTGGGTAGCTCAGTGGATTGAGAGCCAGGCCTAGAGATGGGAGGTCATGGGTTCAAATATGGCCTCAGACACTTCCCAGCTGTGTGACCCTGGGCAAGCCACTTGACCCCCATTGCCTACCCTTACCATTCTTCTGCCTTGGAGCCAGTACACAGTATTGACTCAAAGACTGAAGGTAAGGGTTTTAAATAAATAAATAAATAAATTGCTATAAAATTTTCCCCCAGTTTTTTAGTTTCCCATTTTTTAAAAGCCTTTGGAGTATCTATTGAATGTGAAAGCCATTCACGTAGAGTATTTTCTTATAGATGCCATTGAAAAATGGTGTTGAAATAGTTTTTGAACATTTTATCTTGTAATATTTTTAGGATATGTGCCACTAGAGGATTCTAAAGCACAAGACACTTAACAAGAAAACATTGTTGTCATGTATACACACACACACACATATATAAGGTTGTGCTGATAAACATTTAATAGCTAGCCTTACCCCCAAATAAAAGTATTCCAGGCACAGTTTTAAGTTTAATCTGCATTATTAACATTTTCTCCATTATTTTAACTCTAGACAATGAGGAAGCATTAAAATAATGCCTGATCTATAGGGTTTTCTGATTTCTAAGGTATTAATGCTCTCACTGAAAATTTAATTATTGACTCAAACAAGTCCTTTTGAGCTTGTTCCAGTACATCTCTTTCTATATGTGTGTGTATGTGTATTCTGAAAGTGAGAAGACTTTGCTTCTCACGTTTGCTAAATGGTGGTGGCCCAATTAAAAAACACACAGGATAGTGATACTTGTTGTATTGATGAAAGGAAATTATATATTTAAGAAATAGTTTGGAGTATAATGTATAATGTTCAAATAAATCAGTCACTTTATCAGTTTTGGAATTTCTTGCATATCACAAAATGTCCACCCTATATTACTCCTATCTATGCTCCTTCAAAAATTCATTACAGAGGTTCATCCAATGTACTAGAATCCTTTCTAATTTCTGACAGAATCATCAGAACACCAATAGAGTTTTTTGGTTGTTCAATTGTTATCCTTTTTTCCTGACATGTGACCAGGTCATTTGTTCTTTTTGTTAAATGATTCTTTAATGTTAGCTTTTACTCTCCTACTTCAGACTTTTTGCTTTTCTTATATTTTATGTTACACATACACATACACACACATCTTCTGTATACCTTTCTATCCACATTCTGTTATGCTCATTATTAGTTTTTAAGGAGGCAATGATATTCTAGAGCTCACTGCCATATAGCAACACTGAGAACATTTACATTTAAAGGATGAACTTGTTCCACTATAGGAATCTTGTTTTCAATAGAAACACCTCACAATTTACAGAAAGTATCCATCACACTCTTGTCCTTCCTCTAGGCACTGCTCTTTGTCCATATGCATGATAAGTGGGAGAACTAAAATTCAAACCAGTACCTTTAATTCCAAGACTAGTGCTCTTTCCACTAGTTCATCAAAAAAGGTAATCATCCTCCCAGGTCCATAAATTATTGTATATTGTCTATGACTTGAAATATTATCAATTTTCCAACAAGGCAAGAGTTAGGGAATTGTCTTTCTATGCCAGTGCTCACATCTAGAACCTTGTCTTGTCTTTAATTGTCTTCCCTTGCCTTCTCTCCTCTTGCTTTGCCTTGCCTTATCTTCCTTATTTCCTTTCTCTTTCTCTCTCAGTATTCTCCTCTCCTCCTCTCTCTTACTTTTACCTTCTCTACTCCTTTTTCTCCTCCTCTCTATTCTCCCATTTCTCCTCTCTTTATTTCTCTCCTTTGCCCTTCCCACCCTATAATGAAGTTATAGTATTGGACAGAGATTAGGTATTTGTAAGCTAAGTGTCCTTTGGTTATGAATAAGTACAATCTAGCTTCTTTGGGAGACTATTATCACTATAAACCAGATTGAAACTTACAAGCGAGTTTTGAGGGTATTCAATAAAATTCTATTTGATGGGCAGGTCAGATATTGTTCTTACGTACTGTATAATTCGTAGAGTAACTTCGCACTTTTCTGAGAACAAAGAAAGCAAAAGGCTGCAGGTGAGGGATCCAATCATAAATATCACTTTTCTAGATTATAGAGAGGCGAATCCCACAGAGCCTTGGACAGCAAGAACTTGTAATATGCATGAGGATATGCATATATACATGTAGATATGTGTATTTACATGTGCCATGTATATGTGTTTGCAGGTGGGCAATCTGTCTACAAATAAGTGTTATAGAATATATACAAAGTAATTTTAATAGAGAAAAGGGCACTCGCATATAGAGGATAAACTTTGTGCAAAGAAGGTGACACAAGACATAAAAGAGAAACTGATGATTCTGAGTAGCTAAGGAAGTAGTATATTCCAGTCATTTAATAGAGAATCTATGCCAGAACATGTAGGTTGGAAATAGAATGTCATACTTAAGTACATGGTATATATGTTTGTGTTTCCTCATAAATTATGATATCTTCATGGTTCTATCTAAATACAGATCACTGAGAGGCATCAATACATATCTTAAGAGTTTCCTCTGCCCACAGTTCATTAAGGGCAATGTTTATTCCTGCTAGGAGGTGAGCAGAACATATTAGGGTCATAAGGCTGGCCATTCTTTCTTCTTCAAAGAGTAGGTACTAGGATAGAGCTATATATAACTTATCCCTTAAATATTATTAGTCTAGGGCAGTGGTTCTTAAATTAATGGTTTGTAACCTTTTCAAGTTTTACAGTTTTACATTTTACAGTGGCCCATGAGGTTTGAACTAAACAATTTTTAATTATATATTTATTTTTAATTTGAATATTTTTCCATAGTTACATGTTTCATGTTCTTTCCCTGTCCCCCAAGACCCCTAACCCCCCTTAACCAATGCACAATTCCACTGGGTTTTACATGTATCATTGATTAAGACCTAATTCCATATTGTTGATAGTTAGACTAGAGTTATTGTTTACTGTCTTTATCCTCAATAATATCCCTATCGGTCCATGTGTTCAAGCAGTTGCTTTTCCTCTGTTTCTCCTCCCACAATTCTTCCTCTGAATGTGGCTTAAATTAAACAATTTTTAATGTTGTTTTAAGCAGTAAACAGTTGCTCAGTACTTGTGAGAGTGCTTCTGGAATACTAGTGTACTATAGAAGAAAAGAAATTCATATCTGAAGAGATTTGTTCCTTATAGATTTAGCTTGTCTATAAACTTCATTTAAAAAAGAAGTGATGTATGCAGGTTTGTATCTACAGTGATTTGAAGTTACCATGAATATACACACAAAGTTTGGTGTTAATAGGGTCATTACATCAAATCTACTATGAATGTATTCTAATTTCTCAACTGGTCATCAAATTGTTTCTGAACCACTACAAGAGTTCAATGCTCTAGTGCAAACTCATTCCCAACTGATAATCAGAGGCATGCATAATGCATCATACTGTAGCTACCTCAGTCTCCACTGCTAGTCTGTATTTGTACTTCATCAGCTGTGAAATCATGTGATCGAGCAGTTATAAATATTTGTGCTTGTGCAGCACAAATTACGGACTTTTTGAAAACTATAATTGCTGATCATGCCCATTCTACTCATCTGGAAACTGTGATAAACCACCACAAGTGTTCAACATAAACTTTATATTTCCTCTCATAATTTTAAGACTATTTTCTGATTTAAACAGGTTCCTCTTAGGTTTCTCTTCTTTTTTTCTGGTGAATTTTCAAATGAACTGGTTGGCAAACACTAATCAATTATTCTGCAGTCTTCCTATGAGAGTATTGCTGGTATGCTGTTGGAATATAAAAGAGAAGAAAATCATATCTGAAGAGATTCTTTCCTTATAAATTTAATTTGTATATAAACCATTAAAGACATTCTATATACAATGGTACTTTAAATATTTTATAACATAACTAACTATTCAACTTAATTGATTAGGTACCTAATTTCTTTAAAATTAACCTTTCTCTCTTAGCAAGAGAGCTTATACAAATTATCTTATCAATTTCCACCACATATTTGAGTATGATCATTTTCATCTTTATTCTTCTTTTAATTCAAAATACAAAAATAAACTCCATGAAGACTCTAATATAAGATTATTAGTCTCCTGATGAGACAATATTATAAATGTTTGTTCAGATAAAAGATCCAATATTGAAATTATTTTATATGTGATTATTATATTAGAGTAAATGTCTTCCAAGCAGAAAATTATCTCAGATGTTATTTATTTCTAGCAAAATGTGTAAAATAAAGAAATTTATCATGACATGTTCTTGTAGTTAATAGTCTCTGTTAGATCAATTTTAATTTTTAATTCTCATAGAATGTCCCATATAAAATATTTTTAATTGTTTTACAATTAGAATTTATAATTATTATGGTTTTCATAACTACAAATAGGATAAAATGTCTTATTCAAAATTATTTAGCAGAAATTTTAATATTTACCTGTTTTTGGCAAAAGTTATTGTTATAAGCACTTAATGAATATGTCTAAAAGAATATTATGAACAATATATTACCCTAGGAATTCAAACAACACCATTTATGAACAATATATTACCCTAGGAATTCAAACAACACCATTTTTGTTATTGAAAGGAATTCATTATATAATAACATTAGGGAATTATTTTCTCTAGATCATTGCTTGCCAATGATTATTTAATTTTCAAGCTAGGTTCTTGAAAATTATCCTATAATAGTCAAAGGATATCCCCAAACTTTAGATCTAAAGGTTGACACCATTTCCATTAAATTCCACTTACACAAAGATTACGCCTGGTGAATAGTAAGTAAACCCATTTATCTAAGCCAATAACAAACAAAACCCAGAGATTCCATAGGGGTAAGAATATACCAGAAAATACAGAGTGAATAGGCACAGCCACCAGGAGGAAGATATCTCACTTCAATCGAGAAAAATTCTCAGATCTCACCCAAGGGGAATCTAATGGATCTCTAATGTATCTAGTGTTTTAAATTGGGAAAAGGTACATGATCAAGGCACTGATGACTGGCTTTTCTATATAGGTTGACTTCTTCCTAGAGCATTTCTCTTACTTCTCCTTGAACAGAATCTACAACCACATGTCTTCCTTTTTGGTACTGGTAAGCAGGATATTAGGGATCTCTCCTCTCCCAACTCTTGCCAACTCTGTTCTTCATGTAGACATAGAATGATGAGAGATCACTGAGGAGACTTATGCAATAGATTTTGAGCTTCTGGTTACATAGCAGAAAAGCAAGTAAGGTATTTTGGCAAGAAAACTGGGATGTGAAAAGAAGGAGCAAGATGCAATAAACCTGGGAAGATAAGCTGAATCAGATGGTTAAGGATTTCAAAATGACAGACTTGGAGGGGTTGTTATATTTTATCTTAGTTTTACACTATTTAAAGAATTATTGGATTTTCTTGAGCACAGAATTGATATTTGATTGTGGGGTCATAGAGTTAAATTTGGAATAGATCTTAAAAATCCTCAAGTCCATCCCCCTCACTCTATAGATTAGGAAACTGAGTCCCACAGAGGTTGAGTTGCCAATTTAGGTAAAAGTAATTTGTCATTTAGGTAGAAATTCAGAATGGTAGGGCTTGAAGGCAAGTCCTCAGATTCCAAATCTGTAATTCTTTCTGTTGCACCATTTTGCCTATGATATTTTCAGATATGCTGTACAAATATCAATTAAGTAGCTATGTGGGTGACTGGCTGATCAAAAGGTCAGAAATACTTTTCTTCACATGATGTGAAGGGCATTTATGACTTTAGAAGACTGGAAATTTGGTCTAGAATAAGGAAATGCATAGTTAGGGATAAGGGTAGTCTGTTAACCCATGAATATTCTATGTGATACATGCTTATGATTTTTCATTTCAGGAAACTTCTTCCTTCCCAACTCCTCACCCCCTGGTCCATTCCCTCCTAATCTTCAGGGACCCACTCTAGTTCATACTTTTATATTCTAATGACAAAGAATTTTATCCATAAGGCAAATTAGTTACTTACCCATGATCATACAAATAATGTCAGACCTGGGATTTTAAACCTGTGACTGCCTGACTTCAAGTTTAACAGCATCCACTACTGCCTTTCAATGCTGCTGTTGTTAGAGGCATTTCAAATGTGTTATCAAATGCACTTTAGAAACTACAAATGGTTTTCATTTCTTGGTCACACTAGTTTTGCTTCTATGCTTCCTTGGTGCAAAAAGATAGGTATTGGAATTGATGAAGAGACCTGAATTCCAGTTCCACTTTGGCTGTGTGAACTGGCATAATCTAAGTATCATCTCCAAATCTTCCCTTAGCTTTCAATTGTAGGAACTGAGTAATATTCATTAAAATCAGCATACATTTTTAAAGCATTCATTGTATTTATAGCATTGTGGGAGGTTTTGGGAGAGAGGCAAACTTACCTCAATCATAGTTCTGCCATGATAGAGCCTGCAGTATCTCATTAGGGGAATGTCTGATCGTAAAATTATTATAATACCCAATAACATGAAATTAATATATAATAGAGATACAAAACAAAGTGCTCTTTAGAGTCTGAAGGGAATGTTATTACTGCTATTGGGTAGGACATGGTTATGGGTAATTGGCAGGTGCAGGGCTGTGAAGACATTCTGGGAATAATATGAATCAATATACAGTGGTAGAAATTCAGCTGCAGGGATGAGAAACTAATTAGTTCAGCTTGGTGGAGAATAGAATATCTGTGGGAATAAAGGGGAGATAAGGCTAAAAGGAATGATGGATATAATTGGGATTGAGGAGCATCTAGAACTTGATAGTAGAGCAACAAGTTGTGGCTGAAAATTTTTGAACTGAGGAATGACATTCCTAACTCTATGTACTATGATTTTTAGTCTAGAAGTGGGACAAAGTGTGCACTGAACTGCTCAGAGGATCAAGATGAGGAGCTTTCTCTGATATAGCTCATTCTGTGTACTTACTTTTGAATGTTATTTGTTGGTTTTCTTTTCCTAACTAGTAGTAGAGCCAAAATTTTACTGATAACCATTCTGAATCTTTTCCAGGACTATTGATATTCTCTGCTGGGTTATGTAGTATTCTTGTAGCAGCCATTTATCTCCAGATGTAAAATCATATTCGCACAAGGCTTATTTTAGGGAGGTTAGCTTAGTGAGACTTGTTGAACACACAGGGAGCATATATGGCCATGTAAAGGCTTTAGAATTCTCCAGAAATATGGCCTATGAGAGCATATATTCACATGGCATGACATGTCAGCTTATACTGTGATTGCATTTGAAATATTCCTCATATATGCAGTAATCATGTTTGTAGGATACAATGGCTTTCTTTTGCACATATTTATTTTAAACTCACTTTTTTTAGCCTTAAAAATTAAGAGAAAGGGTCAATAAAACTGTCTAGAGCATATCATGATATTCAAATAAATTCACACAGCCTAAACATTTTTAAATTAAATATATAACCCTCAAGTTGTTATATTTTTAATAGTTTGTTCATATCAAACTATCCATTAGAAAGCCAGAAGCAATCATTTGTGGAATTATAGTATAGGAAACCACTAGGCTTAGACAGTTATCTTGATGTCACAGGGGAGAATCCCTTAGAATGATGTTTCAATTGTGACAAATTTGAGGAGTGCCATAAATTTCTGCAAATAAAGTTGAATTGAAATTTATCCTAAATAAAAACTTAAATCTTACATTGTAAGAATTAAATTTCAGAGACTTGTCCTTAGGATTTCATAAAGTTTATTAGATAGGTAAAAGATGAGAAATAGATAGAAATATAAGAGATTTTTAGCCTAATCTAAGTCCGCACGTGGGTGCTCCAAATGTGACCTCCCACAGCTACCTCCTTAGCCTGTCACCAGAGATAGAGAGCCCACTTCCTTGTCCCAAACCTTTTTATTTCTTCTTTTTATTTCCAGGCCAAGTTCAGTCATCTATGAATCAAGTACATAGGCCACAGTCCCATGACTCATGCTAGGTGATGTAACTAGGTGACCAGCCTAGGTGATATAAGTGATGTTGCTCCAGGAGTGCAGGGATGCAGGCAGGACCCTATCCTAAGGAGAGGATTCTCTTCACACAATATACTATATTAAAAGAAGGGCATGCATTGTAATAAAATAGCAGTTATGAAATACTGTCATTCCCAAATAATTGGTTCTAGTGATCGAATATACCATCTTACAGTTACACTTGATCTCTACTTACCGTATTTGATCTTGTATTTTAGAGATATTAGCATTTCCCTAATAAAACAGCTTATATTTGAAATATTTTAAATTTTACAGTTTTTTCCTCACAGCAGCTTGTCATTAGGTAATGTAAGATAAATTATCATCATTTTACAGATGAGAAAACTGAGGTTATAAGAGGTTCAAATGACTTACTTCTCTCCATAGAGCACCTTGAACTCAGTTCTTCCCATGCTAAATCCAGTGTTCTTTCCAGTATTTTTTTCTAGCTTCCTCCCTAGTTTGTGAGCTTTATTTATAGCACAGGACTTGAAAACTGTGGAGGGTAGAGGCTGTATTTTATACATCTTTTCATATTCTATATTGCCTAGAATGTTGTAGGTTTTTGATAAACATTTATTGAATGAATAAGTAGATGTTTATATTATGGTATACCTAAGGAAATGCCTGAGATTCTCTAATTCCTTTTCCTAGGTGTGAAAAATAATTTTCATAACAAAATCAGTCATTTACGTATCTATTATGCTCAGCAACATTCAGTTCTATATTTTTGGATACTGAAGTATTCCATGCCTTATAGTAGAGTCTCTGTATTAAAAAGTTGGGCCTTTGCTTCTGGAAGAAGATTGACAATATTAATGGGCCTTTGGTTATCCTTGAAACAATCTAGCCTGATCACCTTCTACTTAATTTTGCTCTATTTATCATTTATTTATTCTGGCTGTCTAAGAAATGTCTATTTTATCTGATGCTTATCACAATCTGGACAATAGGTGTTCTTCATCTTTACTTTGTTTGTATTTTCCTAAATGGATTATGGGGGTCAGATCTAACTCATTTGAAAAGTTACAAATGTCTCCAGCAGTTCTTCAATGTTGTAGGGCTTCATACAACAAGCATAATACAATGCAAGTATAGAAGGATCTGGAGGAGCTGACTATGAATGAATGAATTATTTATTTATTCCTTAAGCTCATACTAAGTTCCAAACACTGTTCTCATCACTGGGGATAAAAATATAAAAGTAAGGCAGTTCCTACTCTCAAGGAACTCCCTTTCTAGTAGGGAGACAGACAACACATGGAAAATTTCACCTGCAAGTCAGATGGAAAAAGTTACATGGTCGTTGGGGTATAGCTACAAAGCAGAGCTACTGCTTCCTCTGATGTCATTTCCAGTGATGAAATATCAGTTACTGACGTTAAACCAACTGACAATGGGCTGGAACCATTTATTATTCGAAAGGCTCTTGGCTTCTGAGTCCTGGGCTCTCTCCATCAGAATCTTAGGGAAAAGTGTTGATCAGAATTGTCTTGCTAGTTGGCTTGACAGGCCTAGAAAAAAAACAACTGCCTCTTCCAATGCATAAGAAAGTGCCATGACCAGTTGAGTGTTTAGTAAATGATTTTTAATAATGCTACTTCTATGTTGACTTTGGAATAGATCGAACCATACTTAATGAGCCATATACATTGCATTTTATTGGTAGCATACATCCAGCAAATTTAATAAATTACTTTAAGGTGAATATTTAATATTATAACAAAATTAGGTAAAAAAATTCATCATATAAGCTAAAGAAATTCAAATGAAATTTAAAAATTAACAGCTAAATATTACTTTAAAACTGAGATGCAAAGTACCACATTTTTCTCCCCTATTATGTTAACTGTTAAATATACAGTTTTCATAGGCTTTAAGAAAAGTTAATCCAAACTGACTCAAATGGACTAAAGTTTCTTCCTCTTCCATTCTTAAAGAATAAAAAGTTGCTCATCGAGGGTAAAGGACTTAAATTTCTCAATCACATAATTATAATTAACTGTTAAAGCAAAGTGTATCGAAATAATATTCAGAATCATGATTTAATTTAGTGGCTGTTGGAACATTTTGCTTCATTGTTAGTACTCAAAAATGTTTAATATTTCTATATATTCTCTCTATCTCTTTCTGTCTCTGTCTCAGTTTTTCTTTTTTTTTTTCTCTCTCTCTACACTTTTGTTTGTGATGATCCAACAATCCAACAGGTTCTCCCTTCCTCCACAGGAATAATGAAAAATAGTAGGGCCTTCATATCTACAGGGGAAATGTCCCAAGATCTACCTTGTATGGCTAAAGGCATGAATATAAGCAAACACCTGCTGAACCCATTCATAATGTGATTTTCTTATACATACATACATACATACATACATATGACAAATTTTAATTGTTAAATGAAATACACAATAAGACATCAATATTAAATATAGTATTAAGAGAACACACTGTACATTATTATGCAATACTATACACTCTAGGGGTGAATGAGTATTCAAGGAGGACTAACATTTCAGGCATGAATTCTGCTCATTCACTTTCATGGTCTACCTGGTACTCAACTCTCATGTGTGGCTCCAAGAAGCAATGGTCATAACCTGGTAAAACAATCTGGGCTGATGGACTAAACCAGATTAAGGGTAACTGATGGTCCACAAATCCATTGGTGAGTTAGCAGTGTCAACCCTAGGTAAGAGAAGGCTTCTCCTGGTAGAATGAGTAGATAAAAAACGATTTGTTCCAATAGCCATGAAGGTAGCCAAAGCATGAGGGTAACTGCCTCAGTTAAATAAAGTTCATGCATGAGTCAGAATCACCCTGTGATTATCTTTGAAAATGAAGAACAGACAATAAGTCTCTCTCTCTCTCTCTCTCTCTCTCTCTCTCTCTCTCTCTGTCTCTCTCTCTCTCTCTCTCTTTTATTCTCTCACTCCTGCTCTTTCTTGCCGACTCTCTCTGTCTCTCTCCCTCTCTCTCTCTTTTTCTCTCTGTCTCTCTTTATTTCAAAGGAGATGAATCATGTAATGAGATGACAGACTTTACCATGTTACGGCCTATATTCATTTGCTTGCAGTTTAAAATTTATGGAGTGTTTTTTTTTTCCTGGAATTTTCCAAATTCTCCAATTTTTTCATTTTTCCCCAAAGTTAACCATTAGTAAATGAATCAGCAGATACAGGTTCCCTATTATAGTTTCTTTTTGGCTCCTGACATGGTTACTGCTTCTGTCCTTGGTGGGACTATCAGAAGATGTATGATTTCTTTCTTCCATTCCTGTATTCATTATATTTCTTATGCTTACAATGTTGCGACTCTCCTCCTTCTTTGCTGTTAAATTTCTACCCATTCTTAAAAACCCAAATCAAATGATTCTGCTTCTCAGAAATGTTTTTTGGACTCCTATAAACAGCCTACAAGAATAAGCCTAAAGTAGAAGCTCCAGAAGGACAGGAACCAAGACTTATTTAAATTGTCTTCAAGTTTGTAGTACAGCACTCTGCACATAATAGTCATTTTTAAAATATTTATTCAATTGAAATTGAATTGAAGAGAGTAGGTCCGACCATGGTAATTAATTTTTAGGGTTCTTGTCTACATTTTAAGCCTTGTTTTCACATTTTAATATTGGCCTAAAAAGAACCACAATGTTTAGTAGAGTGAGTTTTTATTGACCTTGTTAAGTTTTAAAAGTAGTAAAGAGGTTAGCAATCAAACACCATTCCCTAGACTGTAACTGTCAGGCTTGTGCTAGCTCAGGGGATTCACAAGAGCAGGGGAAAGACACATCTAGGTGTGCTCAAAATTCAATGTCACCTTGAGAAAATGAAAGCAGTTTTGACTAGATCCAGGGGAAATCTGAGTTTCCCAGCAAGAAACAGATTTTTAGCAGGAAAGAAAGACAAAGACGACTCCTGAGGGCAAAAATGACTTTACATGTAGAATGGGTAAGTTTGTTAAGCTTCTGAGGAGGGGGCCAACTGACTTTTCAAGCTTCTCCCAAAGTTTTAGTTCTTTCTTTTTCCCACCATTGTTGGTTTTCACACCTGTCTCATGAGAAATAGATCAGGACAAAAAAAAAAAAAGCAATCTGCAAACTGCCTTAGGAATTCTTGGGAAATTCACAGTCTAACCAGAAGCAGAGAAATGTAAAGTCACATCCAAGAAACAGTCCTCTGGGTTTTACTATTGTACCATTATAGAACTTGGAGACTTTGAACTATTGAACTTTTAATGATGTCACTAAAATGAACCTTTGAACTTCTTTTGAAAACCTATAAAACTTGAAATTGAAAGCAGCATGAAATTGTTTTCTCAGTTCACCCTCACAGTGTGGTCTCAATTAGACCTCCCTGGACCAAACGTGTGTGTGGCAGGATAGGAGAGGGAATGTGATGCCCTTCCAGTCATGGTTTTTCCATTGGCTTACTGTGACATTTGCCTCAACATCTCACCTTCCTTTACCTGTGTTAATTCAAATGTAAAACACAGACACACTCAATCTTCCCTTCCCAACTTTATATAACACTCGTGGAAACTATACAAAAGTGGATTCAGAGTAAATAAAATCTATTAAAAAGTGTTGAGCTTCAGTGGGGTCTCTCCAGAAAATACTGCATTGTAATTTATCTCCTGGCCTGGCTGTAGGCACACCACCATGTGTCTAATGTCACCTGCCTTATTGTATGTGAGAGAATGCTACATTGCTTTTGTAAAGGCATTTGACATCCTTCAAATTCTTGCTTAAGTCCTGACTAACAGAAAAGCAGGGGACCATGAAGAGTTTTACTCACACTTCTTTGTATTTCCAAGCTTCACAGTAAAGTGCTCCTTGACCTGAGTCTAACCTTTAACTTCAAAGCTAAAATCATTATGTAACTCAAAACAGCGAAAATGATACCCCTCAGAACAGAAATAGAGCAGGCTTCAATTATCTTGGGAAGATTTAGAAGCAACGTAGTGAATTTAAGGAAGTTAAATATATACCATCGGCAACATCTTGGAATATATGAGACAATATGCACAACTCTGAGGACCTCTAAAACCACAGAAAAATATAGCCTCTGGTAAAGCATTCGGGGCAGTTCTACTTCATTTTTACATGTTTTGGGAGATAGATAGATAAATGCATATATATTCTATCATTACATTCTTCTTCCCACTTATCTACCTCAAATTTTCAACACCTCACAAAAGTTCCTTTAATCGTATTATTACAAAGCAATTTTATCTAGCTATACCACTTATCCTCCTTCCTGACTTCTCACTAAGCTTAAGCAAATATACATTTGAAAAAACACAAAAATTTCCAAGTTCAAAATGACTTCAGAGCTCATCCTATCTAATAAACACCTGAAGGAATCCGGCAAAGGATACTTCTGAAAAGTGGTTGGACAGAGTCCACTTGAAGATGTTGGAGTGAAGGATAACTTACTACTTCCAGAAGCAGGGAATCCTACAGTTTGATAAATCAAATTGTAAAGCCATTTTTTTTCCTCTATATCAAATCCACAACTGTCTTTCTTGAATCATGACCCATTTGTCCCAATTGTGGTCTACAGAATTTCTTCAGAACCTTTCTAGTTCATTAAAATAATTCCTTTTATATATAGTTAGGTACCCAGAGACCTTATGAATTTTTCTTTTCTCCAAAGCTATATGATATAGAATTTTTTCCAATCCTTGACAAAGACATGACATGTACTTGAATCCATTTTTTCTTTTTTCTTTCTTTTTTTTTTAAACATTTACTTCTGTCTTGGAATGGATACTAAATTTTGATTCCAAGACTGAAAAATGGTAAGGGCTAGGCAGCAGGATTTATTTGTTTATTTTTCATTTCATTTCATTTTATTTATTTATTCATCCATTTATTTATTTATTTATTTATTCATTCATTCATTCATTCATTCATTTATTTGTTGATTTATTTATTTAAACCCTTACCTTCCATCTTGGAGTCAATACTGTGTATTGGCTCCAAGGCAAAAGAATGGTAAAGGCTAGGCAATGGGGGTCAAGTGACTTGCCCAGGGTCACACAGTTGGGAAGTGTGGAGGCCAGATTTGATTCTAGGACCCCCTATCTCTAGGCTTGGCTCTCAATCCATTGAGCCACCCAGCTACCCCCAAGGCAATGGGATTTAAATAATAATAATTTATTTTAGAAACAATAAGCAGCCATTGGGGTTTATTGAAAGGAGAGCAATGAGATATGTTATTAATGAAAATTAATTTGGCAGCAGTGTAGAGGATGTATTAAAGTTGGGAAAGAACTTAATTGCAGATGCTAATTAGGAGATTGCTATAATAACCTAGGTGTCAGGGCTGAACTAAAGTGGAAGAGGCATAAGTGGAGAACAGAGATTTAATATTAGAGATATAGAGTATATATCAAAGAACCACAGTCAGGATTACACAGGACTTTTTTATTTTCTCAATCTGCACTCTTTCTTTCTTGGTAACCTTATCAGTATCCATAGGCTTAAATTATAATCTCTGTAGATAATTCAGATCTACATATTGATCCCTGAGGAAAAATAATGCTAAAGCACATTATTTATTGGTAATATTTCACTGTCAATCCATTTATTTCCTAAAATAGAGACTTCTAAGAGAGCTTAGTTCTCAAACTGAGGTAATATTCCTAGGCCCCAAGTCATCTATCTACCTTTAAAAAATTATTTTCCTAAACTCTATGAAATAATTTTTGGGTACTTAATTTGTATGACACTCAATAGATAAATTAATTTATAATATTGGCTTGAACTATCCATTAGCAATTAATGTTTTTTCATTTGTTTAGTTCTGACTTTTTTGCATGAAAGATGCTGTAATTGTGTTCATATTTGGTTTGTTTTGGTAGGTGTATCCCCAGGTATTTTATATCATCTAGAATTATTTTAAAAAGAATTTCTTTTTCTTTCTTTTTCTGTGGGATTTTGTTGATAGCCAATGAAAATGCTAATGATTTATGTGGACTTATTTTGTAACCTGTAACTTTTCTAAAGTCATTAATTGTTTCTCTTAGTTTTTTTGGTTGATTCTCTTAGAGTATCACCATATTATAGGCTAATAGTGATAACTTCATTTCTTCCTTCTAATTCATTTCTATTGTAAATAGTTTTGCAGGAAGCCATCTTGGGCTAGAACAGTTGCCATTTGCTAGTTTGGATTGTAGAATTCAGGGCTTGGCATGAGCTGGCATGAGACCAAAAAGACTGTTAAGAGCACCCTATAAATAGAAGCTGGATCCTAATCTCAGGGTCTTAGTTATGAGAAATGGTGGGAGGGTAGGCTTTTCAAATTGTCTCATAGCTAGTTCACAAGCTAGGGTTAACTTATACCTTTTAGGAATAGTTACCCAGGCTCTTCCAATGACAACAATGTCAACGATGACAACAAAAATCTATTGCTAAAATATCATCATTGATCTACAAACGTCTCATTACCAACAAGAAGATAATTACAGAAGAACAATCCTATTAAGAGTAGCCAACCTGATCTGAACTAAACCATCTAGCAGCTTGGGGTAGGCCCAGTGGCCTGGCTGAGGCTAACCAGCTCAGTGTATCAACATCATCTGAAATCTCTTGAAGATATATTATCAGTTTATTTAATTTAACAAGGACTCAGGATTTATTCCCAATCCCTCTTCCCTTTCCACTTTAACCCACCCTTTGCCCATCCTTGTTTTACTTTCATTAAATAAGTTTAAAAGAGAAACCTGTTACTGACCTGATCAGCTGCCAAGATTTTTAGGTGATAAGGTTGAAGATTAGCTTTTTCTATTTAAAAGTTAAATCAAGTGATCATTAATTTCTTGTTATCAAGATTACTATTATAATCATGAAATCTCAGTCAGATTAAAATCTTCTTCAGTAATTTAAGTTATCTATACTTATAACATCTAAAAGAACTGGGTTTACTTTACTAGTGGTTGAGGAAGGATAATTTACTTCCTCTTTGGTCAGCTGTGAAGGAGGAACTAATCAAGTGCTAACTTCTATCAACTGGTCTATCACTGACTTTATCCAGCAGCAGGGTTTCTCAATCTTGTATTCAACAACACCTGGCTGTGTTATTCTATTTGGGAAACAGTTCCCAAACCCTTCTTTACATTATTCTAATTCTTTCAAAACATTTTGCTGCTATTATTGCTATCATTAGCATTTCTAGTTCAATTATATATAGCAGTGGTAATAAAGTTCATTCTTGTTATACTCCTGAACTTAATGGGAAGGGTTTTGGTTTATCCCCATTACAGATAGTGCTTGCTGATGGTATTATATAGGTGTGTGTATATCATTTTGAGGAAAGGTTCTTTATTCCCATGTTTTCTAATGTTTTTATAAATAATTTTTGAATTTAGTTGAAAATTTTTCTGCACTTATTGAAATAATAATATTACTTCTGTTGGTTTCATTATTAATATGGTCTATTATGCTGATGGTTTTCCTAATATTGAACCATCCCTACATTCCTAGATTTAAATACACGTGAACATGCTGTGTGATCTTTGTGATATAATACTTTAATTTCATTGCCAGTAATTTATTTAAAATTTTTTCACCAATGTTCATTAGGGAGATTGGTCTATAATTTTCTTTCTGTTTTAGCTCTTCTTGGTTTAGATATCTATATGCCATGTATGTTTAGCTATATATGTCATAAGAAGAATTTGGAAGGTATTCCTCTTTTACCTATTTTCCAAATAGCTTATGTAGTATTAGAGTTATCTGTTCTTTAAGTGTTTGGTAGAAATTGCTTGGGAATTCATGTAGACCTGGCCTTTTTCTTAGAGAAGTCGTTGATGATTTATTCAATTTATTTTTCTATGATGGAGTTGTTAAATATTCTATTTCCTGTTTTGTTAATCTGAGTAATTTGTATTTTTGTAAGTATTCATCTATTTCACTAAGATTGTCAGATTGATTGCTATATTGTAGGGCAAATAATTCAAGTACTTGTTTTAATTTCTTCTTCATTCTTTTGATTTCAAGTTATTAATTTTTGATACTGATAATTTGATACTCGTAATTTTTCTTTATTTTTTAAATCAAATTAAGCAATGGATTATCTATTTTATTTACATCTTTTCATGCAACTACCTCCTTGTTTATTAGTTCAAGGGTTTATTTTCATTCATTTCATTAATCTCTCCCTTGATTTTCAGGATTTGGTGCTTAATTAGAGATTTTTAATTTATTCTTTTTTTAGTGTTTTTTAACTGCATGCCCAATTCATCAATCTGTTTTTTCTCTATATTATTAAGGTAAGTATTTGGAGATATAAAATTTCCCCTAAGTACAGCTTTAGCTACATCCCATAAATTCTGGGAGGTGTCCTCTTCATTGTCATTTTCTTTAATGAAATTGTTGTTTGTTTCTATGATTGGTTCTTTGACTAATTTGTTTTTAGCATGAGATTATTTAATTTCCAATTGATTTTTAATCTTACTCTATTCTGCCCTTTGTTGAATGTAATTTTTATTTCATTATTATAAAAATATGCATTTAATATTCCTACTTTTCTACATTTGGTTGTGATAATTTTTTGCCTTATTATTTCATCAGTTTTTGTGAAGGCGCCATATACTGCTGAAAAATGGTGCAATCCTTTCAATTCCCATTCAGTTTCCTCCAGAGGTCTGTCATATCATGTTTTTTCAAGTTCTATTTACTCGCTTAACTTCTTTCTTGTTTATTTTTT
Source organism: Gracilinanus agilis (assembly GCF_016433145.1). NCBI lineage: Eukaryota > Metazoa > Chordata > Mammalia > Didelphimorphia > Didelphidae > Gracilinanus > Gracilinanus agilis. The sequence goes on from NC_058130.1 coordinate 367,480,199, forward strand.
GGTTCTATTTATCAAGTTCTGAGAGGGGGAGTTTGAGGTCCCCTACCCATAATGTTTCTTTATCTGTTTCCTCAAGTAACTCAAGTAACTCATCCTTTAGAAATCTGGATGCTATGCCATTTGATTCATATATGTTTAGTAAAGATATTGTTTCCTTGTCTTTGGTGCCTTTTATCAATATGTAATTCCTTTCTTTCTTTTTTCTCTTTTCTCTTTTTCTCTTTTTCTTCTTTCTTTCTTTCTTTCTTTCTTTCTTTCTTT
>NC_058130.1:367480523-367548105 GCF_016433145.1 Gracilinanus agilis
TTCCTTCCTTCCTTCCTTCCTTCCTTCCTTCCTTCCTTCCTTCCTTCCTTCCTTCCTTCCTTCCTTCCTTCCTTCCTTTCTTTCTTTCTTTCTTTCTTTCTTTCTTTCTTTCTTTCTTTCTTTCTTTCTTTCTTTCTTTCTTTCTTTCTTAATTTTTCCTTATTATTTTACTTTTATATCAGTCACTCTTATTCATCATCCTTCTTTCTACATATATTCCATTTCATTGCTCTAATAATGATGAAGTTCTTAAGTATCTTAAGCACTTCAGGTGTCCTGCATACATAACTACCTTAAGGATCCCAAGTATCATAGCTCTCTTAAATAATTTAGCTATTTTCCCAGGTACGAATATACTCAATTCAAACTTATTGGAAGCCGTAAATTTTCATTTACCTTTTTATGCTTATCTTAGGTAACAAATTTGCTCATCAGATTTTCTTTTCACCTCTGTTTATTTTTATCAAGAGAGTCTAAAATCCCTTTATTTTTATTAAATATCAGTTTTTCCCCCTGGAAAATTATGTTCATTTTTGAAGAGTATATAATTCTTGGTTATAGTCCTACGTCTTTTTACTTTTGGAAAAACAAATAACATGCCTTCCAATGCTGGAAATAAAGTCAGGAAGACTCAAGTTTCCTGAGTTCATATCTGTGTGACCCTAGGCAAATCATTTAACATTTTTGCCTGAGTGCTTCATCTATAAAGTGAGGTGGAGAAAGAAAGGGCAAACTACTCCAGTATTTTACCAAGAAAACCTTAAAAGGAAGTTTTGAAGTATGGGAAAAATGATTCAATAATCAGCACATTAATTAATACCATGATCTTAAAAGAATGAAACTTGTAGTTGAACTAAAAGGCAATGAAAGCACACATAGCTGATGTAACCAGATTTTGATACATTATGAAAAGTGACATGTTTTAGAAGTTATAAGATAATGCCCATGACATAACTGGAAAAAAAATTGAGGCAATTGTGATGAAAACAAGCAGGATATTGTTATGTCCTGATGTCCATTCCAAGTGTTTAAAAAAATATATACATATTTTTAAATTACTTAGATAGAGGCCTCCAGCATGAGGGAAAAACAAAACACCACAACACACAAAATCAGCAAGATTCAGACTGACTTTGAACAGTGGAGGGAATATCCATGATGTTGAGGTCTCTAATCTTTAATGTTTTAAAGGGTTACAAAGGCTGAATACAGTGTGAAGCAATGGTAGAAGGAAGTAAAGGAAGGATTCAAAGTCTGCATAAGTGCAGACTTTGAATCCTTCCTTTACTTAATGGAGTTTTCAGTCAAAACTCAATTTTATAGACATAGAAAATTTTTTCAAGCTTCATTTATGAAATGGCATTAAATTGTGATTTTACTACTTACACAAGTTAAACTATTTTGAAAATTCTAACAATGCAAAAATGTTCAACTTGCTATAAGATCATGGGATTATAGTATTATAAAAATTAGATCTTCCCATTCAAACTCATTATTTAGAAGCTGAAGAAAATTCTTTCTCAGATAAATGATCTGTCAAAAAAGGTTGATTTTTGAGCTCAGGTTCTTTGATTCCTTGACCAGTTCTCTGTTCATCATCCCCTACAGGAACCCAGAAAACTTGGCATAAAAGCAGTATAAAATAGTTTTGTTTCATTTATTTATACCTCACACTTCTCATAAAACCCTAAGTTCCTTGCCTAAGAACAGGCCAACAAAGAGATCTGCAGTGAGTTCCTAGTCTTATACCACATATTTCAAAGTCTAACTATCTATGATTGCAGCTGAATTGAAAACAGGTAAGAATTGTAGTGGATAGAGCTCTAGGCTTGGAGTTGGGAAGCCCTGAGTTGAAATATACCCTGAGATTCTTATTAGCTCTATGATTCTGGTCAAAGTTGTTGAACTTCTTCCTGCCTCAGTTTCCCATTAATAAAATGGAGATGATAACAACATTTTTCACCCTGGATCCTTGTGAAAATAAAATGAGATAATATTTGCAAAGTAGTTTAAAGACCTCAAAATGTGATATACTGCTGGCCATTAGTTTCTAACTTAGTTCATCTGCCAACATTTTAATGAGCTTAGTTGGAAGTTTTTGCTCTCTTAATTTAAAGAGTAGACCTTGGGCCACCTTAAAGCAATGATACTTTATTTAACATAAAAGAGGACAAGTAAGAAATATACCTCTTTCATCTGAAAGGACCAGATAAGTTTTTTAGGAAAAGGTCTCTACCCAGAGGTATAACTCTGTCTTTTCTAATTAACTTATTACTTGTTTTGAAGACACAGAAAGTCATCTCTGAGAGAATGAGATATAGGAGAAGATAAATTTCAATAGGGCCAGCAAAAAATAAACTCAGAAGTCTATTTTGAAGCATGAGAAGGTTATGAGGGTCCTTGAAGTCCTTAAGAAAGAGATTGCAAAGGGGCAAAGAATAGCAAAAAATCCATTTGATTATTCTGGCCAGACAATCTCTGAATCAATTGACCTATTACTGAGAAATATTGTCTCGACTTTTGTGTCATTTGAGTAACAAGATAGAGGACATGATGTTTTTTTCTGATCTCTATGACCTTTCAAACTTCTGCAAAACAGAAATTATGTGCCAAAGATATAGCAACTTTAAGATATAGGACACCCAAAATCCAAAAGAATGTTCAAGGAATTGATGCTCACTGAAACTGAGCTCATTCAGCAATAATTACCAACTACCACCACCCTCATACATATACAGTTACTTCCCATACTACCAGGAATTAGATTGTACTAGCAAACCTAAAGGCCTGACACATGGGCTTGCATCAAAACTAAATCTTACCTCCTCTCTCTTTCTAGTGACAAAAAGAACCTCCCTCCAAATTGCAGAAGTTTGATGTGATGACAGCCATTTAGGAGCAAAACAGATAGCCAAGGTAAGAAGAAACAACCCCATAGTACTAATGCTGCAAAGCTATGAACTACCAGTTCCAGGCCCAAGATATAAGGAATAGAGTGGATAGGATAGGACAGCAGGACAGACATTTGGTATGTGAGGAATGAGGAAGTAACTGTGTAGTAGTACTCCACTCAAATAGAGGGAAAGAGCAAAGTATTCAACTGCAACCAGTTCTATTCACCCAAAAGTGAACTTAGAGCAGACATAGGCTGAAAAATCATGGATTGCCCTGTGTGGGTAGAGACTGAGATACTTTGAAATCCAGCCCTCAAAGGGAAAAACCACAAGAGAAGATAAAAGTCAGAAAGGGATCAAAAGAGTAACAGGGGAGAAGATAACAGAAATTATCAAATGTCTCAAGAAGAAGAAAACTCAAAAACATTAAACACAGCCAGATAAATCAACAATTAGCCACAGAAAGAAATGTGGCCTTCAGATTTAGTAAAAAAAATCATGAATCTATGAATAGATTCTGCAAAACAGAGGAAATGAAAAGACAAAGACCCTGTTAACTGTGAGAACATTGAACTTCAAGATGTTTCTGAGTTGTTCATATAAAGGAATGAGAATTATGAGAGCAGAATTTATGGTCTACAGTACACAATAAGAATAATGGGCAGGATAGAAAATCTATAATCTGTAATGGCAAGTTTCACAAAATAAATAAAAGAGAGATCAAAAGATTGGAAATAGAAATATATAAAAGTGAAGTAAAGTTTAGAAGAGAATTTGAAAAATAATATTAATAGAAAATATGCTTATTGTCCAAAAATAAATCTACTGATCTCAAGGACAGGATGAGTAGAAACAACTTAAGGATCATAAATCTTCCCAAAGAGAATAAAATGTCAAAAGACTTTAACAACATAATGCTGAAAATAATAGAAGACAGCTTTACAGAAATTCTGAACATAGAACATAGAAAATGAAAACAAAAATCAAACAAAAAACAAAAGGAAAAAAAAGCCACAATCTCAAGAAATACTGTAGTTAACAGATCATCAAAAAAAAAAGCTTTTTAAGTATAAAGGAAGGTAAATTTGAACAACTCAAGACTAGTTTGCCCCCACTAGAAAAAGTAGGAGGGAATGGAATAATGTATTGTGAAGTGCAATGGAGCTTAGGATGAAGCCAATGGTGACTTACCTTATAAATCTAAGAAACATTAACAAAAAAAGATGGACATTCGATAAAAAAGAGAATTCTTGTGTCTAAAGAATACATCCCTGGAAATAATAAAATATTATGATAATATCAGAAATCACCTAAAATGATCCTGTTTACACATAAGCATGTTACCTCTTCTGAAGGCAGGTAATGGTTTGAGCTTTTTTATGTTGGCATTTTCCTTTTCCATAATAATTAAATAATATATATTTTTTTCTGTCGCAAGAAGTGATGAATCCTTTGTCATTATGAGACAAAATCAGGCTTCCTATAACCTCAATATAGGTTCCTCCATGTTGTGGTATTTGTATGCGGCGTTTGTCAGCATGTTGGCAGTGGACGGTGATAAAGTGCATTTTTCTGCTTGGGTGGTTAGCCCTTTCATTTTTACAAGTGACAAAATAAAAATCTGCTGAAGAGTGAACATGCTGCTTTCACTGTGTCATCTCAGCCCTGCGGGTCATTTTATTATAAAAATGTAAAAATCCAGTCAATTTTATTTAATCAGCTGAAAAGGAAAAGTGTTTCCAGGTCATTAATCAAGTGCTCCTTCTCTGTGGGACTTGTCTCTTCAGAAACTGCCATATGAATCATTAATAAAGCTGAAAAGATTTTTTGCCAGCAGGTTTTTGAGAAACCTAGATGTTATTAATATAACAGAAGTAAAGCAATTTTAGGTCAACAAATAAAGCCTTCTGCAGTCATTGCCACCAGAGCAGCATCCATGTTATTAAAAAGCCACTAATTCTTTACTTTCTAAACATTTAATTGTTAGAAATGTTGGAAAATGTTCAGCTGTTTAGATTGTATATGATTATATATTCCATAATTACATGTTTTCTTGAATGTTACCTAACCTTATATTTACAGTAAACTTTTATTATGTGAATTGATCAAAACATAATGAGACAGTAGGAAGAGATAATTACGACTGTATCTACAATAATAATAATGATAGTAATTAAACCACAGCAAACTACATTCACATAATGTCAAGCTTGTGACTTAAGCCCATGAGGAGGGAAACAGAAGGCCGAAATTTCTTCTTGGCTGTTCTGCTGCTTATATTAAGATAGTACCATTTATGGGACTTCGTTTGTAAAAGATGTTCTTGAGTTTTTCTACTATTTGAATTGGGCAATTCCCATGCATCCTGGAAGACATTCTACTATAAAGGTCATTCTTTGGGCGATGATACTTAAAGTGAGAGGAGTAAATTAGTCATAATCTTATAGGTGAGCCTACCAAATGTATTTTTAAGAGATCTAGGACCATGGATTTGTTGCTCAAAAGAAATTCAATCAAGCGGTATTTTACGCTTTTATAAATATCTTCAACATGCACCTTGCTTTTGTGGATAAAAAATGCCTCCCCCAAAAAACCCACAATTTATCTGTACTTGTTCTTAGTTGTCATTGCAGAAACACTAACATTAATTGGATGCTTGATGCTGCTTTTATAAGATCTCCAATGATAGAATGCAAATTTTTGGTTTGGGGGAATTCTGAATGTGGGAATTCCTTTCATGAAGGAACAGTAGTAAATAATCTCTAAGACTATAAGAGAGAATCCTGGTGTGTCTGTTGGAAGAGGTGGCGGTAGTAAGGATTTTTGACTTATTGATGGTCAAACAGCCAACAGGTAATAGGAAAAGTACTTAGATCCAACATTTCCTGACCATAAGACTGACCTTTTCCCTACTATGGCAGGCTGCCTCTCTTTCGTTAAATATCCTAAGTAAATCAATTTTGAATAAAAGCTAGAATATTGATGCTATAAGAGATTAGTGCTTTGATCACCATTGGTTTTCCGATCATATTTCAGATATATGTATATATTGCCTTCTTAACTTAACAGATTCCCTATTTGCATTCAGATAAACTGTGCCCTAAGTGTATGTGATACCTACTTTTTTTTTTTAGCACTTTGAAAATCTGGTTTGAAGGGCTCTGTGCTGCTACTAAATCACCCACAAAATCCAATGAACAGTCAAATTTGATCCATTTATCACATAGACATAACTCTCCCTGGAGTCACCACTCAAATAGTCTACATTCAAGTAGCATTTCTCTGATTGTTCAGACACACCCTTGAGGAATTTATAAATGACAGAAAAGCACTTTAGGATCCTTTGTAGTCTTTCCATTATATGGGCATCACCAAAAGGTATATTTCACAAATCTAAAAACATTTCTTCTTTTGTTATGGAAAAAGCTCTAAAAAACCAAGCAAAAAAAAAAAGCCAACCCAAGCCAAAAAATCTTTTTATGCTTTCCTAAAGAACTGTCACCAAGCTAAATAGCTTAACTATATAAAGATACACCAAACTAAGTTGAAAATACCTGTCTTAAATGAGCATAAATACAATCATGATGCAATATGTGAATATCATCAAACATCTACTATAAGCCCATTAAGAAAGTATTTTCCAATGATCAGCTTCTAGCTCAATAAGTCAGAAAAAATATCCCTAACCAAGCTTGAGGAAGGAGGGAGAACACTTTCTTGACTCTTTCTTTAAGTGTTTGTTTGAATTGACTCAAAGAGTTAACTCAAATCAAGAAGACCTAATTAGTGCCTGTAGTGATTATAGCTCCATCAACTTTGCAAATGACACTTTTAAGAAACAAGGTTCAAAATGAAAACTTTCTACTACCACCTTCTAGCTCACATGGTGATTTGACTAAGAGTTCTTACATTTGGTGATGATTCCAACAATAGAGAGGAAATGTACTCCTAAGTGTCACATATAGCTTTAGACTTCTGATGGTGTTATGATCCTAAGCTGATTCTTATTGACCTGTGCAGAACCTAGTTTTGAAATCCAACTGAGCTAAATAGAGAAATGCAAGGATGTTAGCTGAGGACCATCAGAAAGATGTGCTAGCCTAGATATTGAATTATAATGTTATATCATAAGCACAATCATTTTTGGTACCATTTGGATGGTATTTTTGTTATTTTAATGAGCTCTACAGTTGCCTGTAGACAACATATACATGCATGTATACATACACCCTCATCTTTGCACATATATACATAACTATACAAACCCATATACACATACATTTTATATATCTATGACATAAATACCAAATTTATGTTTACATGCATAGTAAACACATTCATAGTACCTAATAAACATTTTTGAAATTCTAGAGTGTCTGCACTCTACTTTAGTTATAAATAAAAAGCTTTTCAAAAAGAATGTAAGGAAAAAACTAATGCCACAGCCATATGCAAGACAAGATGACAGTGACTACACCAGAATAGAAACATGTTGAGGGTACTTATAGTATTTGTATTTCTTTGTCAGCCAGAAACAAATGAGCTTAGCACCATGGCCTCTATATAGTCTTCCTACTGATGTCCTTATAGTGCCCAGGATCTTTATCCATAGGGTCAATGTGCAATGATCTTGCATTCCCAACCCTCTTCTAACTAATTTTTGTTTCATAAAGATGGCTCGTAGTCCCTTATTTTGCTCCTTTCTTTGGAAAGACTTTGTTAGGCATGTAACATGTTCTAAAAAAAACTATTTAGAATTCTGTTTAGTGTTAATACCATTATCTCTATCAAATAAAGAAAACAAGTTACCATATAAATTATTTGCTCACAATTATATAATCGAGATGTAGATTCACAAGTCAAACTCATAGGAGTTAAGAAAACCCAAAGTAATCTTTTTTACTTCATTCTTAAATTTACTTCATTTCACTTCACTTTTATCTGCATCAGTTTCTTCATCTATAAAAGTTAATTAGTCTTAGGCAAATTGTTTGCTTCCATTGAAATGACTTTTTTCTCCCTACTTTTTAATGTTTAAAAATTTTGCTTTTTTTACACAAAGAAAATATATGAATATTAACTAAAGTATCACTCTCCAACAATACATTCATCAGATAAGTTTCCTTAGCATCTTTATAGAAGAAAATTTAAATAATTTTATTTCCACCATTATGCATTTTGGTAACTGAAATAGAAATTACTGAATTTGGTCACATGAAGAACAGATTTTTAATGAGGTCAGTCTACATGATAGACTTTTTTGTAAAGAAAAACAATTGTAACAAAGTGGAAAGATTATCCTAGGAGGTGGTGGATTTATTCTTCTTAAATGTCTTGGGCCAAAGACTATATGACCTCTTGAATAAAATACAAAGAAGAGAGTTCAGTGTTCAGGTATGGGTTAGACTGAGTCATCTATGAATCCCTTCTCATTCTGAAATTTTCTGATTCTGATTCATTTTAGCTTATTAGGAACTAAAATATTTTTGGACCTAGATTATCTGGATTCTATAATGTCACTTAAAGGCGCTCTCCTTTTGCAAAGCAGCTATTTGGCAGCTTGGAGTTGGGAAAAATCTCATTTCAAATCCAGCCCCTGATACTTATCAGCTGTGTGACCATGGGCAAGTCATTTAACCTCTATTTGACACAATTTCCTCACCTGTAAAATCACATGCCTCTCTGAGTTATGGGGATAAAATGAGATAACATTTATTAGGCACACCACAAACCAGATAGCACTTTTTAACTATTATTGTTGTTTTACTATTTTTTAAATCATTTTGTTGTTTTTCGTTTAATTCAATTATGTCAACTCTTCATGACCTCATTTGGAATTTTTTTGGCAATGATAGAAGAAAGTTCACCATTTCCTTCTCAAACTCATTTTCTGTAGATGAGAAAGCTGAGGCAAACAGATCTAAAGGACTTGCCCAAGATCACACAGCTAGTAAATTTCTCAAGCCAGAGTTGAACTCAGATTATCCTGACCCCAGGGTCAGCACTCTATCTGGTGTGCCATCTAGCTGCTCCCATTGTTAGCATCATTAGCATTATTTTTATATTCAGAAAATACTATATAATGTTTCAAATAGACATTCCCTATTTGATATAACTAATTAATTCCATGATAATACAATATTCAGTGAAATAAGATTACAAGGTTCTTAGAATCATAGGAACATTGTTTGGAATAAGATGATAAGGGGAATAATGATATTTTCACTACCAGCATCATATATAGTTATGTTCAGGGCTGCAAATATTTTTGTATCATGAAAAATTAAAAAAATAATGCCTAATGTAGTTGATAGATACTTCCTCTCCTATATATTTGCATAGTTGTTTATCTAAATACTATTAATCACTAATTTAATATCAATGTTCTGCTACAATACTGAACTAATTACATATAACACAAAGGATTGTGTAATTAACAATTTGTAGTCATCTTACTTTCCCAACAAAATTATTTTCTATAATTTTTCATCATTAAATTAGACATTTATAATTGCATTTAACAAATAAAAATAGCTAAAAACCAAAGGACGCTTCTTTTTTTCTGTAAGATAAGCCATGATCTGTAATATTCCATGTTTTGTATTTGAGATTCTGGCCATGAAGGAATTATTATATGCAGTCTTCCCAACTAATTTTGGTGTCATTAACTGATTCCATTATAACATGACATCAGGGTAATCAAACTGACAGGGTTAGAGTTAGTTTCATAGGTCTTTCCTGATCCTCCCAGGTATATATGTGTATGTATCAATGTTCTACAACAATATTGAACTAATTACATATAATAAAAAAGCATCATGCACAATTAACACTCTGTAGTCATCCTCACCTTTTGTTTTCCAATAAAATTCATTTTCCATAATTTTCCCATCATTAAAATTAGATAGTTATGATTGCATTTAACATGAAAAAATACCATGTATATGAGGCAGCTAGGTACTACAGTGGATGGAATGCTTCCTCTGGAGTCTAGAAGAACTAAGTTCAGAATTCAGCCTGTGTTCAAACAAAAAAAAAAAAGATTTCCTTGATTTTTTGGTTCTGAAGTCAAGATAGTGGAGTAGAAGCAAGGAAGCTCAAAACCACCATGAAAATCCTCTACAACCAATCTTAAAATGCCACTAAAGGAATATAAGAGCAAAAGAACTTACAAGGAGACAGAGTGAAACTGCTTTCATGAAGAGAACTTGAAAGGTAGACCCACTGGGGTGAGAGGGCAGCATAGCCAGCAGGTGCCTACCCCAGGTTCTGAACTTGGGCCCAAGCCAACATGCAGAGCCTGAGACGTTGCCAGGGCCCAAAGTGGTCCAACCTAGAACACTCTCCTTAAAGTTCCAAGCAAACCTGTGGTGAGATCCAGAATTCAAGCCCTGGGCAGCCTGATCTGTGTGGGCCCAGAGCTAGACCAGGAATCCCAGCCCAGGCTTGTGATGAGAACATAGAATCCAATTTGGGGCAGCCTTAGACCTGCAGCTGGAGCCCCTGATCCCTGGCAGGGGCAGTCCTCAGGGTGCTGATTTGGTGCTAGCTTATCCTTACCAAAAGTTCAAGGCAGAGCCTGAGGGCAGGGCAGTCTGCAGCCTGCTATGTGCCTGACCAGATCAAGTCCAGAGTGAAACCAAAACCCTACACCCAAGCCTGAGTCTATAATTTGAGCTATCAGCAGTCTTGGGAGGAGGTGGGAAATTGAATCAGCAGTGGGAGGTGGCTCTCAGAGCTCTCAGCCCACAAGTCTTGGAAGGACTAAAACTTGCAAAAGCCCAGAAATAAAGCTAAGTGTCATTTTAAGAAAAGATTAAAGTTTAAGAGAGTGCCCTAATTTCTCAGAGAACAGAGTCTAACTTTAAAAAGACTGGGAAAGGGTTTTAAAAGATTGCATGCCTTTTTTTTTTAAATGCAATACATTTTGGTTTATTCTTTTTTTTCAGACATTTATTAATAGGATTGCATGCCTTTTGATCAAGATATGCCACTACTGGGTTTGTACCCCAAAGAGATAATATTGAAAATTGTCTATACTAAAATATTTATAGCTATGCTTTTTGTGGTGACAAAAAATTGGAAAACGAGAGTGTCCATCAATTGGGGGATGGCTGAACAAATTGTGGTATCTGATGGTGATGGAATACTATTGTGCTGTAAGGAATGAGGTACTAGAGGATTTCTATATGAGCTAGAAGAACCTCCATGAACTGATGCAGAGTGATATGAGCAGAACCAGGAGAACATTATATACAGAAACTGAAACACTGTGGCACAATGAAATGTAATAGATTTTGCTACTAATAGCAATGCAATGACCCAGGATAATCCATAGGAACTTATGAAAAAGAATGTTACCTGCATCCAGAGAAAGGACTGTGGGAGTAGAAATGCAGAAGAAAAACTTATGACATCATGTGGTTCTATGGGTATATGATTGGGGGTTTTGGTTTTAAAAGATCATTCTATTATAAATATGAATAATGTGGAAATAGATTTTGAACAATAATACATGTATAACCCAGTGGAATTGCTTGTCAGCTCTGATAGGGGGAAGGGAAGAGGGGAGGGAAAGAACATGAATTATGTAACCATGGAAAAATATTCTAAATCAATCAATAATTTTTAAAAATTGATAAATAAAAATTAAAAGGCTGACAAAGTAAGCAAACATAAAAAAAAACCCCAAACCCAACTTAACTGTAGAGAATTTTTATTGACAAAGAGCAAGGCACAAACACAAAAAAAGACAAAGAAAACAAAGCAAACACCAAGTCCAAAAAAATAATGAAGTGGACTCTGATTTTGTAAGAGGTCAAAAAGGATTTCAAAAAGCAATTAAAAGGGCAGAGGAAAAATGGAGAAGAGAAATGAGAGCAGCTCAAGAAGAAATGGGCCAAAGGAAAAAGGAAGCTTAAAAAGCTAACCTAAAAAATCATTTCTTGAAAATTAGATTTGGGCAACCAGAAGGAAAATCTAAGTTCAAATCCAAGTGCACTTACTATGTGGCCCCGGACAAGACACTCGCCTCTGTTTGCCTCAGTTTCTTTATTTGTAAAATGAGCTGAAGAAGGAAATGAAAAACCTCTTCAGGATCTTTGCCAACAAAACCCCAAATGGAGTCATGAAGAACTGGACATGACTGAAATGACTGAATGATAACAACATACACAAACACACACACATACATATATATATATATATGAGTATATTGTGTATGTATATACATATATATGCATGAACATATAAATATATGTTTTGTGTAAATAGAATGGTAAATCAATTAAACAACATCTATCTATATCTCCATATGTATATGGGCAGAGAGACAAAGGGTGGGGGAAGAGAGAGAAAGATAAAGTGAGACAGAGACAGAGACAGAGACTATTGCTATTTTTTTTTTGTATACCCAGAACTTAGCACACTGTCTAGGCATCTGATAAGTGTTTGAAAATATGATTCTTGTTCAATTGAGTGATTGCTTGATGGATAAGAATAGTGTTATACAATGGAAAGTAAAGAGAATAATATTCAGAGGAATGAAATGCACAGAAAGAGCTATAATATTTAATCAAAGATATGAGCTTGAATTTTGTTTTATGCTACTCAAAATCTGAACAAAGGGGCAACTGAGTAGCTCAGTGGATTGAGAACCAGGCCTAGAGGGGGGAGGTCCTGGGTTCAAATCTGACCTCAGACATTTCTTAGCTGTGTGATTCTGGGCAATTCACTTGACACCCCCTTTGAGGGGTACCACTCTTCTGCTTTAGTACCAATACATAGTATTGATTCTAAGGCAGAAGGTAAGGGTTTAAAAAAAAAATCTGACCTAGACCAAGTAATTTCACTTCCTTAATTTCCTCATGTGTAAAATGAAAGAATTAAACTTGATGCTCTTTAAAGTCTCTCCTAGTCCCATGATCCTATATATATGATTCTAATCTTCCTTAGACTCAAGTACTAGCTCATATCACTACTGCTCACCATATGATTTGTATCTCAGACAATTAGCTAAGAAGCATTGTTTGTAAACATGTGGTCAGACTTGATTATAATATATGAATAACATTCTTACAAAATAATGTCACTGAGTATGATAATATATACAATATGCCTTACTCTAAGGTTGCAATCTTTAATTTCCTGCTTTTGTCACTTTTTTCCCACAAAGAAAAAGTTATACTTTCAGTTAATTTTCCCTCAAACTACTTTAAGAAGCTAATTATTTTTTGATATGCCAGTTATTTGTGATTAAAGAATTTATTTTGAGGTGATTTATTGCAGCACCCAGATTCCCCTCTTCATTTTACTCATATGATAATGTAAATTTTGCAACTCTCTTGAGGGGACCCATCCCATTTGGGCTCTATTCTAAATGATTTTCCTAATGTTATCTAATTCAATCCCCTCAATCAACTTGCCGAACTTAACAAGACAGATGGCCTTTGTTCAGTTTTCTTTTATAAATTCCCTCTAACGGTATATGGAAGGACTTATATGAACTGATGCAGAGTGAAGTCAGCAGAACCAAGAAAACAAATTTTAATATATAATCAACATTATAAAAGAAGACTTTCATAAATTTATGTATAAACAAATGAGCAGAACCAGGTAAACAATTTGCATGCTTGCAGCAATGTAAAGACAAACCACTTTGAAAGGTTTTAAGAACTCTGATGAATTTGGAGGATGAATACAAAGAAAAAATGAAATTTATTTTTTAACACAATCAATACACAAATTAATTTTGTTTGACAGAGAATATTTGTTACAAGGGACATTTTTATTTTTTTTTCAATGAGGAGAAAAAATATTTCTATTAATTAAAAAATCTAACACTTTCTGATTTAGCCTCAGCTATTGGGGCTATGTCTAAGATATATTGATTAATTTACACTCTTGAGAGGATGCATATTCTAGTTTGAGTGCACCCCTTTGTGTTGGCAAATAAAAGGGAACTGACTGACCAATTTGGCTCTCTGGCCTTCTACCTTCCTTCTGGAGATATTGAAAATATAGCAACAAAAAGGGTGCATTTTCTATTAACAAAGCCTTCCACCAAGAAGTTGTTAATAGAAGACTTTTTGTACTGAGAGACATTTTCTTTTCCATTTGATGTTATGGGTAAGTTCCTGAGAGTGTTGACTTTCTAGGTCCTAGTTGGGCAGAGGGGAATTTTTTGGATAGGGGTTGCTTCATGGTTTATCAGATCTTGAGTGTCTGGAGGTTTACCTTCTTGCAAGAGAAGGAAGTTTTCATGGGCTTGACAGCAAGACTGAGAGCAAGTGAAAATTTAAGAATTTGGGGATCTGATCAGGCATATCAAGGAAAGTGAGGTTTCTTGAGCCATACATGTCTTGGAGGAAAAGAACCAAGCAGGTGAATTTTAGTTCTTGAAAAAAGTATGGGGATTAAATGCTCACTATCTAGGAGAGAGCTCCCTGAATTTTCCATTCTTCTTTTATAATAAGTTATTCAGATAATGTGGGGGAGGAATACTATTAAAAAAAAGAGAGATCACTTGCTTAACAGTGCTAAATGTGTTTCCTTTCCAGGGGAGTAAAATCCCACAGAGTACTGCCAAGAGGCTGAACGTCTGATTTCTGTGGGGCTCAAATTAAAAAATGTACTCTACAGCATTGTGGAGAACATTAGCTGGCCAGCATTTCAGTCTCCTTCCAAAAGATGTCATAAGGCTGTACTAAATACAGAAGACTTTAAGAACCTGTGGAAAAAATGGAACACATGGAGGACAGAAGAACACAGGATCAGTGGATCAGAGATCCATCGTTGGCCAGGATCTGAGAGACTATCTTTTCTAAGTCATCATTTACAGAAGAGGAAACTGAGAACTAGGGAAGGTAAGTGATTACTTAAGTTATGTAGGTAGCAATCATTACAGTTAGGTTTTTACTCCAGCTCTTTTAACTCTAGAGCCAGTGCTTTTTACATAGAAATATGCTATCTTCTTTCATATCTCTGCTTCTGAGATCTCTTTTCATTTATCTCTTTCCCTTTATCTCTAATTCTATCATCTCTATTTTTAAATCTCTTGATTATTTAGCCTTATGTTGAATGCAATTAGTTATGAACTGACCTCATCTCAACCCCAGAGCTCTGAGCTGATTGAGGAGGATGCAAAAGGTCCAAACCAGCAGCAAACTGGTTCTTTGGGTTGGGTTTTTTGTTTGTTTGTTTGTTTTGAAAATTCCTGTTGCTGACCTATTTTGACCAGATGTCACCTCTCTTCAATCTTTGACTATTTTGCAAAACAATTCAACCCTCCCAGTTGCTGTCCCTCTGGAACACTTCTCCCTTTTGAAATTGGGTTGTTTATTCTCTTCTTCCACCACTTTCTCTTCCACTGTGTATTTAAATTCTGCCCTGTCTATTCCTCATGGGCATTCCAGCACTTTGGTTCTATGTGATATCCTGAATTGCAATTCCCTCACCTTGATTAAAGATCTTTATTTGTTTTTCTTTTTTTCTTTCAGATTAACATTTAACTCCAAGATCTCTATCATCTTTTGGTCCAGCTATCAGATCTCTTTATCTTCCATCTCTAACAAAGATCTTTTTTTTTTTTAAATCTATTTCTGAGATTTCTTCCTCTAGCCTTTGGTTTATCTCTATCACTATCTCTATCTTTATCTCCTGGGGGGCAATCCTTATGTACACTATACTTCCTTATTGGTTTTCTCAGAGTAACTTGGTGGTGGCAATAGGAATCAAAGAGCAGCTGATTTTAGATATCTGTCTCTAAGATCATACATATCTGGTCCACTTGAGTCCAGGACTTGATGGAACTAAGTTATGGGTTACAATGTTATAATATTATTTATTATTATCATAGGTTTAGAATTAGAAGAAACTTCAAGGGCCTTCCAATAAAATCCCTTCATTTTTGAGTTGGGGAAGAATTTAAGTGTCCTGTCCAAATTTATAATTCGTAGAAATATGATTTGAAATTTGGACTTCTCCCTCAAAATCTATGGCATTTTTTCCCACACTACAATTAGTAAGCGTACTTTAAAATTTCTCTAGTTATTGTTAAAGGCTAATGAGACCTTGATATTTAAAACAAAACCATACAAAAGAAAATAAAAACTAAAATTAGTATTTTATTACAGACAATTAGTAAGTCTAATATTTAGCTCTAATACAAGGGCTTTGTTCATCAAATTGAAAAATCTAGAAACACCTAACTAAAATGAGTGGGTTCAAATGACTACAGTCTTTCCACTATCTGTATACCCCAAAGCTTAGTGGATTGTGATATAGTCTGAACAGATGGTTGAGGGAACTAAATTGATTAGTTTTACCAGTCTGTAGCTTGCCTGTTACCTACTGGTAGGGGATTTAAAATCTGTATTTACTTATCAAATTGAGTGGTGGGATATTGCAACACATTTCTTTTGTTTTTATTCATTCCACCCAAGCTCCATTACAGGTAGTTTTGAGAGATTATACCCTGGTACACTGGGGCCCTATAGAGATCTATTCTAGAAAACACACTGTCCTTTTACAATGGAATAGAGAGAGGTTACAGAGATTATCCCCCTTCTCTCTGGAATTTTGGTGATATAAATGAAGGGTTTGGATAGTGAATATAAATATAATTAGCTAGCTTTGAAAATTCACTTCATGATTTGAACAAGTTCCCTTGTTAATTGATACTATTAATAAATATGTATGTAGTCAATGTTTGTCACCTGTCCTGTTGCTCTGCCTACAAAAGTATGATCCCAGAAAGATTGGAAAAAGGTTGAACATACCTTCTGACTTGAGTTTACCCAGTATTCTTCAAGTTCATGTTAAGTATTGAGATTTGTGCTCAGCTCTGGCATAAAAATGGAAAATAAAACATAAAATCATAAAATTTTAGAGCCAAATGGACAGTCATAGATTATCTACCCAGAGATCATAATTTTACAGGTAGGGAAACAAAGGCTCAGAGAGGTGACTACATCACTATTCAGTGGACTTAATTTCATCTCTTTCTATCTCTAGACCTTTTGTTCTCATGAAATCTAAAGATGTCTATACTTAATGGCTTTTTACATTTAAGAAGGGAAAGAAAAGGTTTAGCTGTGGAAAGCATAAAGACTTAATTTTATTGCATTCTTTAAATAAATGTTAAAAGAAATAAAACTGCACATAGACATGGGATATATTAATTGATTCATATTGGAACAGCATTATACAATACTTCTTTGGTAGACATTTGCATTGAATGTGTCCATTTTAGATATATATTGTCTCTGCAATTAAAATGTCAGGTCCTTAAGGTAAGGACTGTTTTAGTTTTTGTTTTTTATTCACGACACTTAGCTCATTTCCTGGCACATAGTAAGTATTCTATAAAAGTTAATTTGCTGCTTACTTTTTGAACAACAACCTTTGAACTCGTGCCTGATGTAGAGTTGGAAAATTTTGAACCCCTAAAACTACATTACTCAAAATTCCTTTCTGTATTACCCACAATGCTTTTCCCTTTGTGTATATTTGCATCTTCAAATGTTGGTTTATAAGTTCTGAAACTCCGCATTTCTTGCTTTTGCTTTCACCATTGGGCTAGGTTAGTATCTTTTTGGTTAGCTTTTTATGTTAATTTATTAGTAATAAAAAATTTTTAAAATATAATACTTAGTTCTTGTATATTAATTTTAGTCTCCACATTTATGGACAAGCATTTTGGGAAACCAATTCTCAAAAATTTTTTAGTCAGATAGCTTTTTCAGTAACATAGTAAGCTTGCCCATTCTCTGCCTGGTCTCCCTCCCATCACAAGGGCTTGGTGACCAGGTCTACTGGTGTTCTCCCAGCCTAGCCACCTGCGCTCTTGCCACTGTTGTTCCTCCCTCCTCACTGCTGCTGCTGCTGCTGCTATCACTGCTGTTCCAGTGTTCTCCCTCCTGCCTCCCAATTTTGACCAAACACTGCCTAGGTGGTCCTGGCCCAGTCTGCAGCCACTACCAGACCTGCCACTGTCAACCAGCCAATCTGAACTGCTTTTTCCCATTGAAGGGTGGGATTTACCCAATCCTCTTGGCTACTCCAATCTCTTCCCTCACCTTTTCTAGCCTGCCCTAGTCATTTTCAGCAGGGGGAACACAACATGGAATAGAAAAAAAAACAAAAAACAAAAAAAAACAACTGGGCTTTTCAGCTCCACCCCTTCTACTTTTCAAGCAGAATATTTTTTTTTTAAAGCTGACCTGGGCTCCTGGCTCAGAGAGGCTTGTAACTCAGGATTTTTTCACAGAAAAGGGACTCCTCTGCCATTTCTTTTGAAGGCATAGAGATCAAATAAGTGGATTTGAAGTAGACATTTTTGAGATTTTGTCTCTGCCTTTTGGCCAGTCCTTCACATGCAAATACCCTATCATTTCCCAGCAACATTTTGCCTTTTTGTGTTTACTCTGTAAACAAACTTCCATTCTCTGTTTGTTATTGTTGTTGTTGTTTTGAGGAATAATGCTGTTTCAAAGCATGCTTGAAACTCTGAAACAACAGTTTGAGTTGGTAGAGCTAAAAAGTGCAGTTTGGATCTGCTTAATTCTTTTCCTCCAAATCATTGGAGATTTCTCACTTTATTTATTTCTCAAGAATATGAAACAGGCTAGACTGCTTGAAATAGAGAGCAACATGAAATATTTTGACAAAGTTTTGAAAGTCTTAAATACAAATGCAGAGTGGAGATTCTGCCCTGTGGGTATATGAGAAAATTCAGATGGGTGACAAAAGGAACCTAAATGGTTGATTTATATGGGGGAAGGGACCATTTTCAGCTTCTCCCCTCCTTAATAGTGAACAAGTTTACTGGGATTGGTAAAAAAGGTTTTTGACTACACTACTTGTACCTTGTCATTTGCTTATATTAATATATTTGCTGATTGTTTGGAGATTTAGCTTTTTAAAGTTTATCTGCATTAATCTAATCAATATCATTGTGAAAGCCCATGAACATCTTACAGAAAAATTTTTTAAAAGCCCATAAGTCCACCTGATTCATCAAGGCCACATGTTGCTTATAGAGCCTTCTATTTTGACTTTGTTAATTGTCACATGCATGATGATGAATGGACTCTATCAAAAACTGGTTACAACCTTTATACAACCTTTGGAGAATTTAATGAGCTAAATATCTCAATTGTTTTTAAAGGGTCCATTTTGAAGCGAAGTGCAATGGCACTGTTGTATTCCCCATTTCCTCACTTATGAAAATGTAATGGATGAACCATATAACAGTCTCATGCCAGAGGAGCTGGGAAGGTGTTCCTAGGGCATGGTACTCCTAGAACTGTAATAGGGAAATGGGCTTTAAAATCAGATTTAAAGACTTAGCCAGGCAGGCTGGCAGGAGCTAAAATTCCAACTTGGAACACGGCAAGGGATTGAATACAGAGGACGTTCTGTAAGGGGAATTGGGTTTTGAAGGAGTTGGAGAAGTCATAGCCACTGACCAAAAAGCCTGTGGATTTGGGTATCTCTGTGCTTTGAGCATCACCTGCAAGAGCAACAGCTCAACTAGCAAGATCTAGAAGAGCAGGTTGAGAATAGCTGTCTTGTTTGGTGGACAAACAAGATCAGTCTCCCTGACTTCTCTGAGGATTTATTTGGCTGGTATCTGTGCTCTTGGACTAACTGATGATACATTTGAGCTACTGATCAAGAATATCTGCATGAAATCCCATAATTCCCTTGTGTCCTGGCTGCCTACCATAGTGTTAGTGTAGTGATTACCCAGACCTTTAACCCTGAATTGATCTGATAGGTGTTATATGTATTGTCTATAGTTATTTAGAGTAGTGTGAACTTTCCCCACATCTTTTAACCTTAAATTAGCAATTAAAGTGTGTTTTTATAACTTCCTTCTATTTCATTCCACAACCCAAAGGGCTCATTGTCATTTAATAGGAAAACCCTGGCTGAGTTGGTCTGAAGAGACAGTTGCTTCCCAACTGTCACCATCCATTCCCAAGTCCTGTATTTGTGTGTTTGGTGAGATTTCTAATGTGTAACTGCATGTCAAGCAATCACCCTTAACTCTTCCTTCATCCCTTTCCCCCCTAGAAATCCCTGTGTGTTTATTTACCTATTTCAGAAGGCTCCCAAGTAGGAGCACTCCCAGGTAGCAAGTGCCTTCTGGATGACTTTAATAGTTTTAACTCTTTAGCTTATTCTACTCTTCCACCAAAACAATATATATTTTTTATGAAGTTTTAGACCAAAATAGGTTTTCATCAGCAGTACAGAGGTTTGTGTTTTTTTCTAGGCTTTTCTGTCAAAATTTGAAATAATTGTAGTGATAACTTTTTTTTAAAAATATCTCTGCAAAAGTTGAAAAATTTGCTATACCTGTAGAATTTGTGACAAGTATCCATCAATTCATAGGTTTTAAAATTTCACACAGCAAGTGGATATATAGCAACTCATGTGAATCCTTTATTATAATGGGTTTGTTTGCTATTGTCATTAGCTGGGCTATTGTAAATTTCGGGAACTTTGGTACTTTCTTTGAATGTGCATTACCTACAATTTTACTGTTTTTATAAATCTTTTATTTTGTGAAAATCATTTGCAGTCACAAAGTGGTTCATGACCAAGCTTAAAAAGGAAATGGATCTCATTTTTTGGGTGAGGAACCTTTGAATTCTACCTCTACTTGGCTGACACAGTGTGCCACTGATTGTAAGCTATATATTTTTGATTTTTAAAACATTTTTATTGTTGTTTTTTCCTTGTATTTGCAATATAGTATTTAAGTACTTTGAAGTACATAAAATCAATATTAATCTTTTTTTTTTATTTTGCAGTAATATAACTTTAAAATACACTTGTTCTAATATTAATGCATAACAAAAATTTTTAAACTATAGAAATAATGTCACTGATTGTTTAAAAATAATTATGTGACTTTACTTAATGATTCTGTAGGATTCCAGAAGAAGAGAATACAAAAAGAGCCACTGCATAGTGACAAAGAAGCACAAAGCTAACGTGCATAGTGCCTATCAAGCACAAAGGTCAAAGAAACCAATCCGGTGGGATTAATGAAATTTTGAACCAAGACAAGAGAATTTGAACCTGTTTGGGGTTCGAGGTTGTGCTGTTTTGACATATGTCAGAGGCAGGACTTCCTCTGAACCCTAACAAGCACCTCATTTTTGCTTCCATCCAGGCTCCTATAATCTAGTGCCTTTTCTGACTTTCATAGAGTGGAAAACTTTCTGTCATCCTGGCTACTGATTGGATAAATCCATAATTACCTAAATCACTTTAATTGGAACCTGATTCAAGGACCTATTATAGGTTATTTTTTCCTTTACTTAGATTTTTTAGACATAAGACTTTAATATTTTATATTTCAGCCACGAGTAATTTTTTCTCTTTTATCTGGATTTTTTGATGTTTTCGATTTTCTTTTGCAAGATTCATGTATCTCATAAGCCATGCATCCTTGAGTGATTGCTGTGTTTGTTATTATCCTCCTCAGGGGAGACTATGTTATTGTTGTGAACTTTGATTTGAATTTGAGTCATTTTAGGTTAAGAAACTTGCTACCTCTCAGAATCCAGAAGACAAACCTGTTAAGAGAAGGTGCCGTGAAGATGCTTGCAGAGACCACATGCTACACCAGAAAATCCAGAGTGAACATTGGGATGTGAATTTGAACTATGGGTTGTTGAAAGCATTTTTTTTGAATGTATACTCTTATGCCAAAAGGGGACTGCTCCCTAACTGTTTTTTGTCTACCTAGCAATCATTTATTTTGTTCTCTTTTCCTTTTATCTACAAATTATTGCAATTTATAAGTTAGTTATGTTTCCAAGATCCTTTTGGGGAGACTGGTTTCCCAATAGGATCACAGGGGGAAATGTATAGTTGGAAAATCTTGAACCTCTAAAACTACATTACCCAAAATTCCTTTCTGTATTATCTACAATGCTTTTCCTTTTGTATACATTTGCATCTTTAGGTATTGGTTTGTAAGTTCTGAAACTCCATCTTTCTCTCTTTTGCTTTCATGAGTGGGCTGGGCTAGTACCTTTTTAGTTAGCTTTTTATTTTAGCTTATTATTAATAAAAATTTATAAAATATAACATTTAGTTCTTGTATATTAATTTTAATCTCCACACCAACAATTTAAGCGTTATTGCATCAGAAGCTCTCTCATGACAAAAACATGAGTATATATAACCATGGTATATTGAAGTACAGCAAGACTAAATTTTTACTTTGGAAGCACATACTTTAAAACATCAAAGCAAAAAAACTTTATTCAAAAGAGACATGCAAAGCATAGACCCTTTTGTTTTTCTTAATTTAATTTAATTTTTTAAATTACATGTACAATTGATTTTTGACAATTGTTTTCTGACATTTTGTGATTCAGATTTTCTTCCTACCTCCCAGAGGCAGTAAATAGTTGAATATCAGTTATACCACTCTATAGAACAGTTATGTATTTGACCATATTCCCCATGCCATGACAGAAGACATGTAACACACATACAATAAAAAACTCATTAAGGAAATAAAGTGAAAGATTGTGTGGTTTGATCTATAATCAGATTCCAACATTTCCTTCTTTGATTATAGATAGCATTTATTTTATCATGAGTCTCTTGGAGTTATCTTGGCACCTTGTTTTGCTGATAATGATTTAGTCCTTCATAGTTGATCATACAACATTTCTTTTACTATAAACAGTATTATCCTATTTATTTCTTATAGTAAAAATAATATTCCATTGCAATCTTATTCTACAACTTGTTCAGCCATTCCTAAGTTGATGAACATCCCCTCAGTTTCCAATTCTTTGCTACTAGAAAAAGAACACTAAAAATATTTTTGTAAAATTTTCCCTTATAAAAAAGATGCCCTTTTCCAAGCAACTATTAGGGCAGTTATGTGGCACAGTGGATATAGTGACAGAGTTGGAGTCAAGAAAATTCATCTTCCTGAGTTTAAATCTTGACTTAGATACTAGCTGAGTGATTCTGGGCAAATCACTTAATTCTATTTGCCTCAGTTTTCTTATCTGTAAAATGAGCTGGAGAAGGAAATGGCAAACTACTCCAATATCTTTGCTAGGAAAACCTCAAATTGAGTCTGATAAATCAGAAACAACTAAAAATGATAATAAAAGTTAGTCTCAACAAATTTATATCAATTCAATTCAACAAAAATCTAGCAAAACTTGCTCACTTCCAAGTGATGTCATATATTTATTGTCTTGAATCTAAGATAGTCTTGAATATGAAGAATTATATTAACAAAATGTCTCTCCTTTTATCTGCAAGTTCCAGTTTGTCTTCTTGTGCCTTGCGGTAGTATTTTTGTTTTTGTATTTCCAAATTCAAGTAATTTTCTCAGTGTTCTATAGAGTGGTCACTCATCCAAAAATTTCTTGGGCCTAGTGTGGGTGAGTTTATTGAATACTACCATCTTTTTTATGCCATCTCACTTAAACAGAATTACCATAAAACCTATTGAGCATTAGTGCTGAACTCAAATAGAAACAATCTTTGAGGTGGCATATTGACTTAGAAAACCCACAAATTAACATTATCTTTGTTGTGCTGAATTTCTGTTATTTTGTTAGATATTTCTCAATTATATTTTAGTCTAGTAGGGGCCACAAAGGAGAATTTTGCAAGCAGTTTGTGGCTAGAGGGCCAGCTCTTTGGCACCTCTACACTAGAGTTTTCCTCTTTTCTTCTATTGTCATCATTCCCACTCTCCAGTTCTCTCTACTTTTATTTCTCCAGTCACTATGGGGAAAATTTTTTACTTACCCTTAGGCAGTAAGGCAGGCAGGATAGTCAGCAGGCTCAGGCAGGCAGGTTCAGGTCCGTCTGGATCACCATAAACTGTGTGGTGAAAGGAGGAAGGTAAGAAGGTAGGAGGATTTGGAGGAATGGGAGAAAGGAAAGAGTAAGGGAAAGGAAGGGAAAGGGAGGTAGCCGTCCCCAGCCCCAGCAAGGGGAAATTGATCAGAGCCCTTCAGGGGCTCCAATAAATGAATGGTCAGAGAGCAACTTTAGGGTTTTGAATAGCTAGGTTTTATTTTAATTAAGAAAGGGATGGTCTAGGAAAAAATTGGAGGTAGAAAGGGAAAAAGGTGCCAATCGAGAGATCAGGGTCTCAGGGTAGAGAACAGAGCTTCCAGCATAGAGAGAGAGAAAAGGTGCCAAACTTTCCCTTTTATACTTTCTCTGACACTTCCCACAAAGGAAGTGGGAGGTCTCAGGGGAAGTTGTAGCAGAGAGAGTCCTGGGAGACATAGTCCAAATGACACATCTACTAGTTATCATCACATTACCTATCAAAATGAATAACTTCATATGAAAGGAGCATTCATTTTGGGGAGAGAAGTTAAAACATCTAACCTTAGCTATATTACTCTTTCTCTATCAAAACATTTGAAGTCCTTTAAAATTAATTCAAATATGCAAACAATTCACATAAAATACATATCCATATTATATAATATACATCATTTAGGTATCATAAATTTTATAAGCACTCTGTTAGGTACCTACCAAATTCCTGTGGATGAAACATAATGCCTTGTATCAACAAGTCTCTATGCTTCATACTGGTGACAGCTAACATCCTCACTAATCACCCCTTTGGTAACCCAATAATCTAGGTATTTCTGTGACTTGCTGAAATTTTAACTGGCTTGTTTCTTTATTATCTGGAGGGAAAGCTTTTTTCAGGCATGTTTCTTTTAATAGTCTAAGGTTCAAACCACGAACATTTTAGGGTTTGGGGGTCTTTATAGCTTTTAGGTAACTTTGAACATACAAAGGAGCTGTAGCAGGCATGAAAGGATCTACCTCTGCCTTGAGCTTCTCTCCTTAGTCAAGGTAGATATTTCCTCCAAGGTAAATAGCCCTGGTAGAATTTGGAAATTTCTCTTTGCATATTCAGATTCAATCTCACCATCAGAAATATGAGAAGAGCTACTTCCGTATTCACTGTCTTGCAGAGATACATGTCTGTCTTCAATTTATGGAAGAGGTTATGCCTAGATCTCATTTCTTTTTTATCCTCATACTTCTTGTTTACTTGGTGGTTAAACCATTTCTTTTTGGGCCAGTAAATTATTGCAATGCATTGCATTGTAGAGGCCTGTCTGCTTGTTGTTATCTTATAGACTGAAAAACCTTCAGTTGAGTTTTGAGGTAGTACTAATTGCCTCCATATACCTCAAATTGGATGGAATATTCCATTAACCATTTACAGCTTCCATCACTTTTGTGACTGTAGTTTGGTTGGGGGGGTTGATTGGGTTAGACCCAATTATTTTAAATTTTTTTCTTTTAGCTACTGGTACAATTTTTATGTCAGAATCTTGCAACTGAGTTTAGTCACTCATTACTCTTCATCTTGGATTTAGAGCTAAGTAGTTTAGTTCCACTGAAAATATACTTGATGGAACAAGTTCCAGGTTCTTTGCCAGCTATTCTTTTGTTAGAAGTTTTATTTTCTTCGCTAGATCACTTTTACTCTCTATAACTATCACCATGGTTTCTGATGCATTATAACAATGAGATAAGGCATGTTTCAATTCAATTTAATTCAATAGGCATATATTAAGAATGTAATAAGTACCAGTTACTGTGCTAAGCACTGAGGATTTAAAAAAGGGGGGAGGGAGAAAGATGGTCTTTTCCTTCAAGAAGTTTATAATTTAATTGGGGGGAAAATATACATGTATATACACATATCTATATCTATTTTATCTTCTTTCAAGAGAGAAAGAGAGAGATAAAGAATTTTAAGACACAAGATGCTGAAATTGGGAGAGAGAGGTTGGCAAAGGCTCTCTATAGAAGGTGAGGGTTTAGCTAGGATTTAAAGAAAGCCAGGGAAATCAGTTGCTGAAGTGTAGGAAGGAGAGTAGCAATGTCTAGGACAGAGAAGTGGAGTATTTTGTTTGTGGAAGAGCCAGGAAACTAGTGCCACGGGATCAAAGAATATATATTGGGGAGTACAGTGTATGAAGCCTGGAAAGGTAGGAGGGGACTGAGTTATAAAATTCTCTGAATGACCAACGGGAGCATTTTATATTTGTTCCTGGAGGCAATAGGGAGTCACCAAAGTTTATTGAGTAGGGGAGTAGCATGATCATGTGTTTTAGGAAAATTACTTAAGTGGCTGAATGGAGAATATATTAGACAAAGGAGAAACTTGAGAGATGAAACAGAAATATCTACTGTCAGGCTGTGCAATAATTGAAGTGTGAAATGATGAGGGCTTGTATTCAAGATGTGTTAATGTCAGAGGTGAGAAGGGGTATGTTCCAGAGGCATTATAAAATGAAATTGATAGTCCTTGACAACAGCTTGGATGGGGTGGGGGTAGGAAGAGCTGGGGGGGGGGAGAAGGTTGAGAAATAGGGAGAAGTCCAAGATGACTCCTAGATTGCAAACCTGAAGGACTGGGAGCATGGCGTTATCTTCTACAGTAAGAGGGAAGGTAGGAAGTAGGTGCAGTTAGGAGAGCCACTGGATAGGGCTAGGCAGCAGGAAGGCTTATCTTTATGAGTTCAAATCTGGTTTCAGATACTTACTATGTGACCCTGGACAACTCAGTTCACCTTGTTTTCCTCAGTTTGCTCATCTGTAAAATGAGTTGAAGAGGAAGTATTATGGAGGAAAGAGTGATTAACAATGTGAAAGGCTGCAAAGAAGTCAAAGAGGATGAGGTTTGAGAAAAGACTGTTAGAATTGACAACTAAGATATTAATTAGCAAGTTTGGAAAGATCAATTTTGGTAGAAAGATAAGGTCAGTAATTAGATGGTAGTGTTAAGAAGAAAGTGGGAGGAAAGAAAGTAGAAGCATCTTATAGATAGTTTTCCCCCCTAGTTTAGTTTTCAAGAGAGAAGGGAAATAAGACAATAATTAGCAGGAATGGAAGAATTAAGTGAGGGCTTTTTTTCCCCAGATAGGAGGCATGGATTTGTTTGTAGCAATAGGGAATGAGCTAATAGAGAGATTGAAAATATGTGAAACAGTGGGAATGAAAGAGGACATAATCTGTTGCAGATGTTGGGATGGACTTGGATCATTTAAACAAGTAGAGGGGTTAGTCTGGGTTAAGGAGTAAGACTACTTCATCATGTGAAACAGGTGGAGGAGAAAGTGGCAGAAAACACTTGGGTGATAAGTGATGAGGAAGAGAGAAGGAGAGAATCATTGCAAATGGCCTTAATTTTTTTTCTGTTCAACATGAAGCAAAATTCCCAGTTGAAAAAGTGGAGGGATTTGGAGGGTTTGAGGAGAGATGGAAAAATTTCAAAAGAAGCACTATGAAGAGTGGGATAATAAGTTGATAAGAAAAGATTTCCTGGCTGCAGTGAGGACCCAGTTGAGTTTATGTGACATAAATTTGTAGTGTATCCAGTCAGAGTGGTTGCTTGATTTTCTTCCCCTTTGTTCATCAACAAGTATGTAAGTAAGAACAGGATGAATGGTGAGAGAGATCCATGGCTGAGGCTTGATTGGGCTAATTGGCAATAGGATGTGGGCCCGAGGGTTTCAAGAGTATAGGGCAGTGTAGAGTTGTATTAATTAACAAGAAGTCATGAGGAAAGAGTGACTGGGGCAGGAGAGATGACCTGAGAGAGAATTGACTGTTAAAGGGAATGGAAGTCAAGCATGGAGGTGATGAAGAGTAGAGTTATGTAAGGGAAGGCAAAGAAAGAGGTGAAAAACTAATAGCTTATGTTAGGATAGGGTGTGGAAGACCTTAATTCAAATCTAGTCTCAGACACTTACTAGCTGTGTGTTCCTGGGTGCCAGTTACAACCTCTGCCTTAGTTTTCTCAGCTGCAAAAAGGAATGATAATAGCACCTATCTCAGAGAGTTGTGTGGATCAAATGAGATATATTTGCAAAGTTCTTAGTACAATGCTTTAGCACAAAGGAATAAGCATAACAGTTACTTAATAATGCTTGTCCTCTTCCCTTCCGCCTTTCATATTTGGAATAAAATTCCATTCTTACAATTGCAGAGCTTTTGGGTAAAACCCCACTGCAGAGTGAGTCTCTAACTTGTGAATAGAACAAAATATGTTCATGTAAATCCCTGGTGGAAAAATGTAAACTTTAGGGTTTTAGTAGCCAAAACTTTTCTTCTACAAAGTTTCTCTTAGGCCTTCCTAATAGATACACAGGCACTTGTTGAAATAAGATACACTTGGATTAACAAAAGTCAATATCAATGTGTATTTAGGTAGGGAGGAAAGGAATTTAATCCCAGGATAGTTCCAGACACATAGTAAATTTGTAAATTATTATAAATACTTATTGACTGACAGATCGAAGACTTGGTTGTTTTCATATTAAAAACCTCTAAAGAGTATAAGAGATCTCTTCTATACTATTCTTTTTCTAGGCCATCTCTAAATTTCCTTTTTGCTCTTCTGTTTGGAATTCTATCTAATAACCACTCCATGTTGAGGTCATTAAAAGATTTTTAATAATTCCTCTCTTCCCCCATGGAAATTGTGATAGTAACCACTCATCCCCAGACATGCTCATGACAATTCTTTGGGCAGGGCCAAATAGTAAGAGCTTCTGTTTTTCAGAGGCATTTCTCTCTTTCTGCTGCCATATTATGTGGCCACCCTAATTAAGATGCTTTGTAAAACTGACATTTTTCAATGGACAATCTTAGACAATTGTCTATGACTAATACCTTTTACTTATTTGTCCTTGTGTGTGTGTTTTTAAGCACATTTTCAAACACTTTCAGCTCTTCTGGATAGACCAATAAAATTAAGTAGTTCCTATTATTGATATTTTTTCTCATAGGCTTTAGAAAAGGATTTGGATTCCCTCAAATCCCTTGTGAAATGTACTCAAATTGATAGAAATTCATTGGATGAAATAAATTCTCCTTATCTTTATTAATGAAGGTCTAATACTGAGAACAACTGACTGCCCATTAAGTAATCTGGTACATCTGGAATTTATGTCATGATACAAAGATCTGCCTTAGTTCACTTATTCAATATTTGATCATTTTCATGCATTCTAAAATTCCCAAATTTTCATTGTGATACTAAAGATAATGCATAAACACTATTAGGATAGGAAATGGACCTGTGACTTCACTGGCCTGGGCAACTTTCAGGTGAGAAAGCTTCTTCTACCAATAAAGGTCAACATTTTCTCTGTGGCTTGAGGCTACTATGTTCACAGATAGAACACTTGGTGTTAGGATGTCTTGGGTTCAGATTTTCAGGCTCAGAAGCTTACTAGCTGTGTGACCCTGGGCAAATCATTTTACCTTTTTCAGCCTCAGTTTCCTCCTCTATAAAATATGGATAATAATAGCACCTGTCTTTCCTGGTATTGCAAAGATAAAATGAGATAACATTTGTAAAGTGTTTTGCAAACTTCTAAGCACTAGTTATTACTAATTTCTAGTTTTACAGAGTTGTCTAGACTGCTGAGAGGTTAAGTGACTTGTCCAGATTTACAGTATGTCAGAAGTGTGGTTCTGAGGTCAGTGCTTTATTCACTAGGCCATGGTACCTCTCCAAGAACTATGAAACAGCAAAAATGGCTCTGAGCTCTTTCAAGTTGTTTCCTTGGCCTTTATATCATCAAATCGTGGGAGACTGTTCTTAGCATAATCAGGTCTTAGGGTAGCTAGATGCAATAGTGGATAGAGTGCCAGGTTTGGAGTTGGGAGGACCTGGGTTCATATCCTGCTTCAGACACTTTCTAGCTATATGTCTCTGGGCAAGTCATTTAACCCTGCTTGTCTAGCCTTTATCACTCTTCCGCCTTAGAATTGATACTAAGACAGAAGGTATGGGTTTAAACAATGGTCGGGTCTTAGGGAAGTAAATGATATTTTAAATCTCCCTATGTCCAATAAATGTACTGAAAACATTTTAGATTGAGTTCAAAGTTTGGCACCAATGACACTCAAAAGTCCCACTTCCTAATATGCACCAAGAATGCTGGTGGCTCAGGGAATAATTTTAAAGTATTGGATTTACAAACAACATCTTCTGTGTGTCCTAATAACACTAATCTATCTTATAAGCTTTTCTGAAAGAGGTATGGATGGACTGGGTATTTCCTTGAGTCCTTCCTTGTTGCCTAAGGAACTTAGGAAACACTCCGAAGAGGTTTTAGTTTATTTTAATCAAATTGGATAAACTTGGGGGAAAAGAGTATCCAGGATTCGGATATACCATTGTTACTATATTCTTTGCTGGCATCCATTACCTCCTTTGCAAATATATACTATACTATTTCACTATTAGTCAGTCAGTTACCGTTGATTAAACACTACTATGTTTTAGGCAGTTTGCAAAGCCTGGGGGACCCAAAGAAAAGGAAAATATAGCCCCTGTTCTTCAAGCACTTGTAATCTAATGGAAACAACAAAAATGTGTAAAGAAGGTATGATGTCTGCAGGACAAACGGGAAATAATTAAAGGAGGAGAGATAGTAGAAATAAGGATTGGGCAAAACTTTCTGCATTAAATGGAGTTTTATTTAGAACCTGAAAGAAGTCATGGAAACCAGGAGGTGATGGATGGGGCTAAAACTATTCCATGCAAGAGAGTCCTTCTCATTCAGGCCACAAAGGCTTACTTCTCTCTATACTTATTGATGCATCTTTCTTTTCATTTTTCTCTTAAATTAGTCTATTATAATGTTTACTTAAGACCTGTTGTCAAGAACAAGTGAATAATTTTTCCCTCTTTACTTCATGAGACTAGAAGCCTTAAGAGAACAATTCCAAGCAGGGGCCCTTAGACATATACTCCCTGGTCCTTTTGCTTTTCACGGTTTCTAAGATTTGGTCATCAGATGGTAGCTTGGGGCAAATCAACATTTGATTCCCTTATTGGAAAGGCTCAGCACCCAGGCATCCATTCTTCCACACTAATGATGAGGCTAACAGACCTTATTGGGGAGCTCACTGGATGTAGATCCAACAGCTGATCATCTTGATCGTTGATTCTGAGGCTCCTCAACTCCAGTAGAAATGAGAAACTACACATAATCTTACAACGCATTAGCATTCTTCACTGCTGCCTGGACTTGTTTGCCCAGATAAAATTCTAGAACTTAACTATGTATATAGTACCTGCCCCCTTGAAGCCAGTCAGTAGGAACTGATACTCAGGGCTTAATTTTCCCTTTGACCTCTGTAATAGTAGCATTTTTTAAAAGTCATAATAACTTTTATATCAGTCACTTTGGGTACATTTATAAAATATATTTTAGAGTTAACCCAAGAAGCTATCCAGTTTTCTAGAGTCATGGTTATATTCAGGCATGAAATATTACTTTCCCACTTCATTGTATTTGGCTGCACACCATGCTTCTTCATGTTTGTTTAGTATTTTAAGGTATGTGAAGTACTTTTTATAGGTACTGGTGAGATGCAGACTATCAGTATGGTAATTTCTATTTTACAGATGAGGAAAATGAGTCAGAGAAATCAAATGACACATAATTATTATTAACTATTAACTAAATTCCCCTTACTTCCCAGTTATTAATCTGGAAGGCTTCCTTTCTTCAGAAAATTCACAAAGGATAACTTTTATGTAGTTTTTTCTTCCAGAATAATTTAGCGAGTATTCTGTGCCTCGTTGGAAATTTCATAGTAGTCTGTAGTTTCTTTTCAAGGTGACATCCTCACAATAATGGGGCATTTATCAAGCAAAGAGTGGGTCTCTAGCAAATGAGAATTCATTCACACCACAGTAATAAAGTGTTCACTGGACACACAATCTGCCTTAATGCTGACAAATTGCCATGAAGATTAAGTCACTGCCAATTCAGTGGGTTTCTGCTTCTAGAGATCATCCTGGCTTATTCCTATAATGCAATCCTGTGTCAATGATGAGTCCAGGGGCTTTTCATATTTTCTTAGCACCTACCCAGGTATCCTTGGGAAAAGTATATATTATGTCCTTAGACCCAATTCTCAGATTGATTCCTTGTTTGAAAACATACAAATAGGATATTATAGAAGCAAATTTTATTCAAATAAGATAGAAAACAAGGTAGAGATCCTATAACAAGCAAGTATTATTCTGAAATCTGCTTTTAAAAATGGATCTTTATTTATTTATTTTAATTTTTTTAACATTTAATAATATTTATTTTTTAGAAAAGTTAGCATGGTTACATGATTCATTCTCTTACTTTTCCCTTCACCCCCATCTTCTCCTCCTCCCCACAACCAATGCACATTTCCACTGGTTTTACCATGTGTCATTGATCAAGATCTATTTCCAAATTGCTGATAGTTGCATTGGTGTGGTAGTTTCGAGTCTACATCACCAATCATGTCCACCTCAACCCATGTGTTCAAGCTTTTGCTTTTCTTCTATGTTTCCACTCCTGCAGTTCTTCCTCTGAATGTGGGTAGTGTTCTTTTCCATAAATCCCTCAGAATTGTCCTGGGTCATTGCAATGCTGCCAGTACAGAAGTCCGTTACATTCTATTTTTACCATAGTATATCAGTCTCTGTGTACAATGTTCTTCTGGCTCTGCTCCTTTCGCTCTGCATCAATTCCTGGAGGTCTTTCCAGTTCACATGGAATTCCTCCAGTTTATTATTCCTTTGAGCACAATAGTATTCCATCACCACCATATACCACAATTTGTTCAGTCATTCTCCAATTGAAGGGCATACCCTCATTTTCCATTTTTTTGCCATTAGAAAAAGCGTGGCTATAAATATTTTTGTGCAAGTCTGTTTATCTATGATCTCTTTGGGGGTACAAACCCAACGGCTGGATCAAAGGGCAGGCATTCTTTTATAGCCCTTTGAGCATAGTTCCAAATTGCCATCCAGAATGGTTGGATCAGTTCACAACTCCACCAGCAATTAATGCATTAATGTCCCAATTTGGCCACATCCCCTCTAGCATTCATTACTCTCCCCTTCTATCATTTTGGCCAATCTGCTATGTATGAGGTGATATCTCAGAGTTGTTTTGATTTGCATTTCTCTAATTATTAGAGATTTAGAACACTTTCTCATATGCTTATTGATACTTTTGATTTCTTTAGCTGAAAATTGTCTATTCATGTCCCTTGTTCATTTATCAATTGGGAAATGGCTTGATTTTTCATACAGTTGGTTTAACTCCTTGAATATTTGAGTAATTAGACCCCTGTCAGAGTTTTT
Organism: Gracilinanus agilis; assembly: GCF_016433145.1. Lineage (NCBI taxonomy): Eukaryota > Metazoa > Chordata > Mammalia > Didelphimorphia > Didelphidae > Gracilinanus > Gracilinanus agilis. Next base: position 367,513,623 of record NC_058130.1, read on the forward strand.
TGTTATAAAGATTTTTTCCCCAATTTGTTGTTTCCCTTCTGATTTTGGCTGCATTGTCTTTGTTTGAACAAAAGCTTTTTAGTTTGATATAATCAAAATCATTTATTTTACATTTCACAATTTTCTCTAAGTCTTGCTTGGTTTTAAAATCTTTTCTTTCCCAGAGATCTGACAAATATACTATTCTGTGTTCACTTAACTTATTTATAGTTTCCCTCTTTATATTCAAGTCATTTACCCATTCTGAATTTATCTTGGTGTAGGGTGTGAGATGTTGATCTAAGCCTAATCTCTCCCATATTGTTTTCCAAATTTCCCAGCAATTTTTGTCAAATAGTGGATTTTTGTCCCAAAAGTTGGGCTCTTTGGGTTTATCATACACTTTCTTGCTGACATCACTTACCCCAAGTCTATTCCACTGATCTTCCCATTTGTCTCTTAGCCAGTACCATATTGTTTTGATGACTGCTGCTTTATAGTATAGTTTAATATCTGGTACTGCTAGGCCCCCTTCCTTCACATTTTTTTCATTATTTCCCTTGGCATCATATGCAATGGGGATAAATTAGAAGCCTTCCCAATAAGATCAGGAGTGAAACAAGGATGCCCATTATCACCTCTATTATTTAACATTGTACTAGAAACACAAGCAGTAGCAATAAGAGAAAAAAAAAAGAAATCAAAGGTATCAAAATAGGCAATGAGGAGACTAAGCTATCACTCTTTGCAGATGATATGATGGTCTACTTAAATCCTAGAGAATCAACTAAGAAGCTTGTAGAAATAATCAACAACTTTAGCAAAGTTGCAGGATACAAAATAAATGCACACAAATCATCAGCATTTCTATGTATTTCCAATACATCACAGCAGCAAGAGGTAGAAAGAGTAACACCATTTAAAATCACCCTAGACAATATAAAATACTTAGGAATCTATCTACCAAAACAAACACAGCAATTATACGAAAACCACTACAAAACACTTTCCAAACAATTAAAACTAGATCTAAACAAGTGGAAAAACATTAATTGCTCATGCGTAGGACAAGCTAACATAATAAAAATGACCATTCTACCCAAATTAATTTATCTATTTAGCACCATACCTATCAAACTACCAAAAAACTTTTTTACTGAATTAGAAAAAAACCATAAGAAAGTTCATTTGGAATAAAAATGGATCTTTTTTTGTTGTCTCCCCCTGTCTTGGGAAAAATACTCACCAAAAATGGGAGGTTCAAACTCCATTCAGTATAGAAGTAAAAAAGAAAAGGAAGTTGTTATTAATATAATATAATAGCCTGTGGGCTAACTGAATAGCCTCAGGGCTGGTGGATTAGCCTTGGGATTGATGGAATAGCCCAATATTCCATCCCTAGCCTGATAGAGTAGCCCCATAGTCCTGGACTGAAGGAGTAATAACTGATAGAATAGCTTGGGATTGGTGGGGCAGTCCTTCCCCCCCCCCCCACCAATGTGGATCTGTTTTCGCATATTTATTAAGGACCCTGAACTGCTAGCGCCTTTAGTGTTCATGTTTCATACTTTCCCCTATTGTTCCACCTGGCATCAGAGTGGGAGAAGACTTGCTACCCTTCTGGAATACCTAAATCATAGGTGGAAATATCTAAGATAAATACAGAACAATATAAATGGTTAATACAACCTAACAATTTAGAACAAAGGTAAATACAGACAATTAAAGATACAGAATAGGCACAGAACTAGTGCTCAGAACAGCCCAGTGACTCAGAACTAAGGTATAGAACAGCACAAAGGTGGTAACAGTAGAAAACCAGTACAAGTGTTTAATAATACAGAATGGTTCACTGATTAATAATACATATTCTGTAATTCATGCCTGACTAATGCTGAAAATATAAACTGTAATTTCTGCTTAACTAGTGCTAACTGGTGAGAAATTCAAGATTGCAGAACATGAGGGTCCTGTTACTATTCCTGTCTATCACTGCCCACTGTCAACTAAATCACCCCTACTGCATTTTACCAGTTTCTCATGACTGTCAAGGGTTAATCTCCAGATTTCTCTTATCTTTCTATACCTTATATGTAAGATGAAGGTAAAGTCTCTATAACTACTATTTTCAACTAGGTATCATCTTTTATATTCTTCAGCTTTCCTTTTTTCTGGCTTCCAATAGTTTCCCTTCCTCTTAGTATATTCCTTCACATAAAACTAATATTCATTTTGGAAGAGGAGAAAAGAAGACCTTTAAATTATTTGAGATATCCAAGTGTCATTAAGCTATAGATATTGACTAAAGGGAAGTACTATGGCCTAGTGGCTAGAAGGATTATAGGATCATATATTTAGAGCTGGGAAAAGTCATTTTACCTATGAGAAAAATTATATTGAGAAGCATTAAGTACCTGGCACAAATTCATATATAGTCATAGAATCTGAACTAGGTTTTATTTCAAGAGCTGAAACTTTTTCCATGTCACTAAGTTGGCTTTGGAGTCAGAAAGGTCTGTATTCTGTATTCAAATCCTCCCTCTGATATATGTTTGTGGGACCCTGGACAAGTAAAAGAATCTCTCAGTGCCTCTAGCAGCATTATAGCGAGCAGCTCTTTTACATCATTTAAGTCGAAGATGTGGATTCCAAAAACATGCATGTATGCATTCACATATACATAAATACATATATGTATAGGCACAAATATATACACATACATATCTGACTTGAGAGAAAATGAGAAATTATATTCTAGTAAAATGTTTCCATTTTAGTGTTAGTCAACTCTTCGGCCAATGATGGTGAACCTTTTAGAGACCAAGTGCTGTGCCCTGCCACCCTCCCCACCCTCCCCAGAGACCAAGTGCTTCCCCCTACCTCAGACAGGAAAGGGAGGAAGCACTCCCATTGGGCTGCTGGGCAGAGAGGATGATGACTCAGGTGCTGGGCAAGGGGAAGAGAGTGGCTGATACTCTCTACTCCCCTCCAGTTCTGTTCCCCTCTAGCTACATGCCACACTGTGAGGTATGCTCCCCTCAAACCTAGCTCTTCTTCAACCTCACCACAGAAGTCACCTTCCCCACAAATTCAACAGGCTGCTGTCCCTACTGCACTGGCATATGAGCTATCTACCTTATCCCAGAAAGGGGAGGGAATAAGTGCTCCCATTGAGTTGCTGGGCAGAGGTGCAGGGGAAGTGAAAAACTGTCCTCAGGCAGGTGGAGAATGGGAGGGGAGCAGCTTAGCTACAAGTCCCTCTGGCTTTCTAATAATGAACTCTAGTGGGTGATAATGCATGCCCACAGAGACAGCTCTGCATGCCCTCACTGGCATGCATACCAAAGGTTCACCAACATGGCCTTAGGCAATTGTGATGATGGTTCAAGCAGTTCTTGCTAAAAGCAACTTATTGTTGTCACAAGAAGTAATAATTACACAATTCCATCAGTAATATATTAAATTGCATCAGAATAGATTTTTCCTGTTGAAAGGATTTTGTGGAATGAAAGTCATTGCGAACCACTGCAGTAGAGTAACAAGAAAAATACATAAACCTACCTTACTGTCTTTCAGGCATCAGATAAAGAAAAATTAAGCTTAAACTGGGTTTGTTTCCAAGTATGGTTATTGAACTAAAAAGGACAAATAGTCTGTCTGGCCTTCAAGAGGCTGCGTCATGTCATAATGGGCAACTTTAAACACAGGACAATAACAGAATTACCTGCAACAATGCCAATGTTATTTAAAGTGTCATGAGAAAACTTTTATTACAATAACAAAATAGTCATCAATACATATTTACAAATCAATGGTGGAAGCTCAATCTATAATTCCAATGATTTATGGTAGCCAATCCTTACACAGGAAAACTCTTCTTGATTTTAATTATTTTTTTCAGAAAAAATAACTCTTGAATGTTTATCATTTTATACTTATTAATATCCAAACATATGTTGTATGCTGTAGTGAATATAGCATTTTTAAAGTGGCATCAAACTCTTCCTCCATAGACAATTCTACACACACCAATTTGCACTTACAACAGTTTTCCATCTATGCTATTACTGAAGATGCCTAAGACAAGCAGCACATGAATGCTCATATATTCCAGGCAATTATGTAGGAATGGAATATCTATGAAAGGCAAATGATTTAATTTTATTTACCTTTTTTTTGGAACTGGGAAATTTACAATGAGAAATTAAAAAAAAACATTAAAAATACATTCCTGAAATCATTTGTCAAAAACCTTAAGTAGATTTTTAAGTATTTTTGTTGTTATATGACAGTGATGGGCAAAATTTTTTAAGAGGGGACAAAGGAAAGGAAATATTCATCTGTCAGTCTGTTTCTAAGGCAACTCTTTCAAAGTTTCATTGTATTGTATCCTACTCATTGTATTCGCCAGATTAGGAATAATGTCCCATAGCCAGATACAACATTTCAGGGGGCTGCATCTGGCCAGCTGGCCGTAGTTTGCCCATCACTGGTATATGATATTTATTTTTTACTATTTCACTCATCATTCAGACTTCTTTGTAGACAATTGCTTTTCAGAATGAAGTCATCCTTTATAAGACAAGTCTCCATTATAAGACGAGCCAAAAGAGAACTCATACGTTATTTCTCTGTGGATTATAGCATTTATTTGTTCAAATCATAGTTTAAAATTTTTGTTGTTTTAGGTATTTATGCACTGGTTGAAGAAACATGTTGCATCATAATGCAGATACTCTATCTTTTCTGCTTGTCATGAATGGCTGTGTTTCCATTATTGCCCTAGTTTAATTATACTAAATATAGTAGAGCATAAATATATTTGAATTCTTATGATTTGCCTTCAAAGTAGTTAAGACATTCTTTAAACATTGAAATAAAGACAAAGATGATGCAGAAGCCTAAAAGTAGCATGTTAATGTAGAGGAATTTATGCTTAACCAATTGATTTAATTAAATCCATAGAAACATGCAAGTAAATGTTTTTAATTGATGGAGTGGAGACTAGCCAAAGATTAATTTAATAAAACCATTTGAATCAAGTGCTTCAATATGACATTAGATAAAATCATATGTATTTGAAAAACAGTGCCAGGCAAAAAGTCAATTATATTAGGAAAAAGAAGAACATTAAAATTAAAAGAACTTCTAAGGTTGGCAGGATGGAAACAACAGATGGGAGAGAGAAGACAAAGCTGATAAACTTTGGTTTTGCTTTATCTGACAAGGAGAATAATATCTGGATTATAAAAAATAGATAAGGAGGTGTAGTGCAAAGAGTATAAAATTTGGAATCAGAAGACCTTGGTTTACTTGGTCAATAGGCACTTATTAAGCACCTGCTATGTTCCAAGCATGATACTAAGTATTAGGGCTACAAATAAAGTTAAAAGACAGTTCCTGCTCTCAAGAAAAATACAGTCTAATGGTGGAGGCAATATGTAAATAACTATGTATAGGATGTTAGGCAGTAAAGTCTTTAAAGACAAGGAACTAGAATTAAGGAGGTTGGGGAAGATTTTCAGGAAAAGGTAGAATTATATCTTCTACTTGAAATAATCCAAGGAGATCAGGAGTCAGAAATGAAGAGGGAAAGAATCCCAAGCATGGGGGACAAGGAGTAAAAATACTTAAGAGTATAGGAACAGAATCTTTTATTTTAGAAACAGTTAGGAGTTGGTATTACCTGATCACAGAGAATGTGTGGCAGTGTAAGGTCTAAAAGGATTAGAATTATGGGTAGGGAGGGGAAGATTATAAAGGACTTTGAATACGAACAATGGATTTTATATTTGACCATGGAGATCCACTAGAGTTTATTGAAAATGGGGGTAACATGGTCAGACTTCCTTTTTAAAAGATATTTTTGGTAATTGGGTGGAGGATAAACTGAAGTAGGGACACATGCAGCAGGCAGACAGACCAGTATGCTATGGCAATAGTCCAGACATGGAGTGATGATGGCTTACACCAGCATGATGGCATTGTCAGAAAGGAGAAGGAGGTCTATTTAAGAGATATTAAGAAGTTAGGCCTTGGCAATTGATTGGATATAGGGGTGATGAGAGAGTGAGGCCTGGAGAAGACACCTAGGTTGTGAGTCTCACAGGCTGCATGTGTAAGCATGGTAAAAATTTGAATTTTTTTTTTCTCATGTGTAAATAAGGTGGTTGGAATAGATGACCTCTAAGTTATCTCCATCTCTAAATATCTGTTGCAATTAGTCAGAAGACTAGCGTGTATGTGACTATGTGGTACTTCTTTAAGTCTCAGAAGATTTCAGTATCTAGCTGGTACCAGATCATTTGCCTAAATATCACTTGGGATAGAGACAAAAGCTTGTGAACCATGAATTGCCTAGTGAGGGAGGAGGCTGAGACACTTTGAGATCAACCTCCCCCTCAAAGGGAAAAGTCTTAGAAAATGAACAATAGAGAAAATAAAAAATTAGCAAAGATTCCAGGAAGAATAAAGTTCATTTAAAATCTTAAGCATAATCAAATAAACCAAAAGGAATTATATTAGTAACAGAAAGGACTATGCTCTCCAGATTACGTAAACCTATCAATAATTTTTGTAAGATAATGGCAAATGAGTAAATGAGTGAAAGGATCCTATGGGTTCAAATCTCAAGTGATTTGAGAGAAAATTAATAATTATGGAAACAGAGCATTTGGTCTGCAAAGCAGAAATAATTAGTGAATCAGAAATATTTGAATTCATTATGGCAAAGCCTCAGAAACTTGTACACATACACACACAATTGAAAGAATCCATAGGTTGTCCTCAGGAAACAAATCGATCAACCAAATTTAGTGTGTGGTATGGGAGATTAAAAAAAAGGGACAAAACAGTCATACCACTCAAAGAATTTTGGTTCTATTGGGGGATGCAAACTGTACATAGTTGAATTTGTAATTATGAGGACTTGTCAACCAGGGTCCATCCTTAATAAAGGCCAAAGTTCTTTATTTTTCTCCAGTCTTTAGGAACACTTGGTTAGACTACTTCCAGACATTTGAGATGGTGATGTCCTTTCTTTCTTACCCTGGAGCAGGTGTAGTTATTCTTTCTTGTCAGTTTTTTAGTGACAAAAGCCATTTAATTATCAGATGAATTATAATCAGGTGTCTATACACAAACCTAAAAATATCCAAAATCTCTGTCTCTTCCCTGGTGAAAATCAACTCAAGAACTGTTTAGATCTACTGACTGATATGCTGCCATGAAGCACAGTGCTGCCATTTTGTTTTATTTTTCTAAGTTTTTTTTTCTAATTTCATATCAATGAATATCAAGCTGAGACAGAAGAGACCAGTTTTTTTTTCTAATTTCATATCAATGAATATCAAGCTGAGACAGAAGAGACTAGAACTCTGAAATATCTAGCATCAATACTAGAGACTTTTTGTAGGTGCAGTATGTAAGCCCACTGAAGAGTCAGTTCCTGAGGAATGATCAGTTAATCAAGTCATGCAGTGGATTGACCCAGAAACCATATGCCATAGAAGCCAGATTCTAATAAGCCATATCATTTCCTCTTTTTTTACATTAAATTTGATCAGATTATAAGTGATCTGAAAAAAATATTTCTAATTAGTGCCATTGATGGAAGAAATCTTAAGTCATTCACATCCCATAATTATGAGTCTTGCTTTGTTATAGTTCTTTTTAAATAATATGCTATCTTAACTCATAACAGGAATAGAATGAAAAGAATTTATGATCAACCTATATAGAATAACTTTATTAAATGTTTTCCTCATAACCCTATAAGACAGGTAGCATAAACATTATTATTATTATATATATATTTTTAGGCAATGGGGGTCAAGTGTCTTGCCCAGGGTCACACAGCGGGAAGTGTCTGAGGTCAGATTTGAACCTAGGACCTCCAGTCTCTAGGTTTGGTTCTCAATCCACTGAGATACCCAGCTGCCCCCTAGCATAAATATTATTATCACCATTTTAAAGATGATGATACTAAAGGATCAGAGATATGGAATGTTTTGTCCATGATCACATAAGTAACAAGTGTCATAGCTGAGATTCAAATATTCATCCCTTTATTGTTATACTTTCCAATAATATAGTGTGATCTTATTCAGTTTTTTTTAGTTTTTAAAATATTTCTAAGACAATATTCCTTTTGGTATTGTCACCTACTGTGAACTTTTTTTCTACTATGCATTTTTTAAATTTTCTTATTATCACAAGGGAACTAAATTTCATCTACATTTCTACATTTGCAAATAATAAATATTTAGTAAGTGGGGGGTGGGACAAAAAGAGGCAGAAGAAGGCCTTTGGTGATAGTTACTGATATTTGGGACCAGAGAGGAATCTGGGAAGCTCCAGAGGAGGAAGGAGGAGAACAGGAACTTTGAGAGGAGAACTAAGAGAGGGAGGAGGAGAACATCCCAGCTCAAATCCAGTCCTGAGGACTTCCTGAGGATCTTTCTTTGGTCATTACATTGAAACCCTGATTCCCTGGTCAAAGGCATCCCATCGCTTCCCACCCAGCAAGATTTTAACCAATGAATAAGATAAGTTTTGGGACTCCATTTTGGGAGTGATCTCTTAGTCTCCTTCTCCCATTACCCAAAATTGCTGAGAGACCCTTTCTGGTTTGTCTTGCAGTTATAGAAAAGGATAGAAATAGGAAATAGAAACAGAAACTGAAGGAGAAAAGGTGAGGGGAGATGCTTAGGAGTGGGAACCCTAATGGTTCCCACCCGAGTGATGGACCCCATAGAAATAGAGAAGAGGGTACCCCAAATCCCTCTGCCCTTCACCCCTTTCCCCGATCCCTGAATTGTGATTAATAAAAGCCATTCATTAGTCAGATAGTGTTCCAGAGTGCCTGAGAGACAATGAGGGGGAGGGGAACCACAGCTTGGTCTGGCTGCCTCCATCTTGGAGCTAGGCCACCCACTGTGAAGTTGACTGACCTCTGGGGAGGCTTGTGTGAATCACACCCTTATTCAGAATTGAATTGGGTTCCCCCATACCTCATCTTATAGAGACACCTCGTTCCCAACTCCTGTGAGGCAGCATGACCATCCGGGCCACCTAGTTTAGGGGTGACACCCCCTTAAAGTCTCAGCAGTGCATATTCAGCAGGAGGGGAGAGTTAGAAGAGAATCTTACACCTCATAGACTCTCTCTCTATCTCTCCTCTCCATTCCTAACATTTAATTACTGGTTCTCTTATTATACTACTGTGTACCCTGTGTTAAGCCCTGGGGATATAAATATAAAAATAGCCCTTGCTCTCAAGGATGTTTACAATCTAATGAGAGAAGACAACACAGAAAATGAAACTGAAATGGCAATGGTGTGGAGGATCGTAGTGGTCTGTGAGGTTAGGAAGGGACTAAACTTGGGGTTGTAGTAAAGATCTCAGAGATGTCCCACAGTAGTGTAGTCATGTAAGAAATGAAATAATCTGAGACAAGGTCCCTCCTTAAATGGACATATTAAAGTTTAAGGCTAAAACTTTCATTTAGAATGGCAGAGTGATAAAGAGATGGAGTACCAAAGCTGATGGGATCTTGCTGTATTATGAATTTTTCCTATTAATGGACTTGCTGGGGCCTTCTAGGGAAGTCATCAATGTCTCAGAATAATAAAACCAGCTAAAATTAGATGTTCTGAACTAAGCTTCCTCCTTAAATGAAGGCTATTTGTATCTGTCCCTTGGTCAGTGATGAGAGAATGTATATTAAATATAAAATTTAGAAGACAAGACAGAAAATAGTTGGTCAAATTGCATTTGTTCAATTGTATATTACTTTGGATTATTTTAAGCTTCTTTTTGTCACAAAAGTCCTTTTTAATGCTTGTTCTCCTAGTGCAGTGATTGCAAACCTTAGAGATGGAGTGCCAGGCCCTGCCCACCCACATGCTGGGTACACTCCTACCATTCATCCCCCACTTATCCCACACAGGGGAGGGAGAAAGCACTCCCACTGGTCTGCTGGGAAGAGGGGTGGGGCATGTGAAAAAATGTCATCAAGCATGGTAGAGAGGGGGAAGGGAGTAGGTCTACCTGAGTCCTTCTTCCTTTCTAATAAGAAACACTGTGATTGGGGGGTGGGGAGGGAGGATTGCTGAGCACCCACAGAGAGAACTCTTCATGCCATCTTTGGCACCTGTGCCATAGGTTTGCCATCACTGTCCTAGTGAAACTTTATGTAAATAAGGCATGGAAAATAATTATTAATGTTGATTCAAAATTATCAATGTCTTAAATGGTGATTGAAAAATGTATTTGTGGAAGCAACTATACTAATATATTATCACTGTGAGCTTATTTGCAAAAAATGTTTGAAAATATTTCTAGGAATTGGAATTCAACAGATGTACCTGATAATGTAGAAAGAGTAAAGGGTAAGAGATACAGCTTGAGAACTTATAGAGTGTTGAAAGACTCAGAGGAAAATCTCAAACATTTTGGGTGGTTCCTTTATGGGGCATTAATAGAAAGGAGAAAAAAAGAGTCCTATAAATAGTGAAGGCATTGGAACAGTTGCATCCTTTACTGTTATAAGGAGTAATCATATAGTTGAGATTGTGGTATGCATTAAATAAGTTTATCAATATGTAGTATACAATAACCTCTATATTATATAATAATTAATGACTAAAGATATTTGGGTACTAGTGACATTGCCCTTGCTCATATAAAGATTAAATTTTAATGGTTTGGCTAAAATATGTGAAAATTATAAATAATAGTAGAGGTTGCCAATTCAAAATAATATTGCTCAAAGTCTAAATTACTTTAATAGCTTTCATTTACAAAAGAGGTAGAAAGACTAAAAGCAGAGAAATACAAAAGGCATTAGCCTATCTGACTAAATATTGCTCTGGTGCTCAACTCAGCCAGGACTTGTTGACCTTCAACAGGAATTAAACCCTCTCAAGAAGACAGGAAGGGAAAGCCAGCTATACACTCACACAAGTTCCCTCCAAGTGTCAGATCAAGACAATGACTGGAGCTGAAGGTGATTCTTGAGGCTGACTTCCCTCTCGAAATCCAACTTCTTCTTGGAGTCACCTTCCTTTTTCTAGCCCCAGAAATTCAGGGCCTTTTATAGTAGGTTCTTTTCTCTTCCCCTTTTAAAAAGGGCCCAACAACAGCTTCTGAATTATCTAGTACTGTTCAGGGGGTAGTGTTTGTGGGAACCAGTTCTCACCTTCTGGAGGGGTGAATACTCATCAAAAGGGTTGATTGAGTTTTTTGAGGGTGTGAATTCTCTAAATGGTTGGAGAGCTCCTCCACCTATTTGAAGCTTTTATTGATTCAATCAAAATGTAGACAAAGGAGAGTTAATCCTGGCTTCACAATCAAGTGAGGTACTAAGTAGGGGGTACTTAAGTTATTGTTAACCAAAGTATTAGCTCCAAGTAGGCAAAGAGAATAAGGGATTCCCTTTCACAAGTGTAAACTCAAAGAGAATAAAGAATTCCCTTTTACACCCATTAACAGAACAAGTGATGGGCCTACTGAAAAAGATTTTGATTGATTACTTACAGCATTGGTTTCACAGTGTGAAGGAAATAATGTGACTCATTTTTTATATTTCTATATTATCTTTAATTAATTAATTTTTATATTATCTTAAATTTAAAACTCTGTGAAGTATAGGAAAATGTTGTTATTTCTGTATTTATATTGCTTCCCCAGATAGAATGGAAGTTCCTTGATGCCAGGGGCTTCATCTCTGTCTTTGAATCTTTAGCATCTACCAAAGTACCTGGCATATAGTATGGAATTAGTAAATGGTTGCTGCTTAAAAGGGAATAGACATTTTATTTCTCATTATTTTTCTCTGAATCTTAATGGCATACTTTAATAGGACTAAATTATATTCTCCTTTTACTGACCATACTCACCTGGCACTTTGCAATTACTGAATCATAATTTAAGGAGGAATTATTAATGGTACATATGACCAGAAAAAAAAAAGTTAGGCCAGTAATATATCCATGGCGATGGAGCAATAAATAGGCTGTTAAATGTTACATTGGGAAGCATGAAACATAGTGGGATCCAGAGAAAGGCCTGTAGTTAATTGAGGAGATCCTCAATGGAGAATTTGTTGGAAGATATGGGGGATAATCATATAGAATTTTCTATATGGAGTGGGTTTTTATGTGCATATGGGGAGGGTAACATATAACAGTATGATCACTAAAATTCTTTGAGTGGCAAGTAATCTATGGATGATTTATGGAGTGTAATAGTTTAGTAACAGTTTTGGGAGAAAGTAAACTGTTGAGTTTGTAGAAAGAATTTTTTAAAAATGGCTAAACAAAAAAAAAGAATCATGATCAAGAAATGAAGTAAAAGATACAATTATACTATTAATCAAAGCCCACAAAATAAAAGTACTGTGTCTGCTTGTTATAATAATAGGTATTCACTTCAAAAATTATTTCCTGAAGACACATTTTGGGAAGATGGTGGATAAGGATATGAAGCTTCCTTGCCCTCTTAAAACTCCCCAAAATAACTAAACATAACTCCATAGAATCAATGTTAGAAATGGAAAGTACATAGCAGACTTAGGAGTGAAGCTGAACAGATAGGGACAACTAGGAAGGAAGGTTTTCAACTTTTCTGACCTCAGTTCTATCAGCATTGGCTATGGGAGCTAGAAAGGAATCAACAAGGCAGACAACCTCTCTTGCTTCCTGTAGCTTCCTTCCCCAAGGAAACTACTGGAAACTACACATAGAGGGCCTTGGGAGCAGCTGTGTCTACCGCAACCTTGCCTCCAGAGACCCTGCTAGCCCACATCTGGGTATTAAAGTAGTGGACAACACAAAATGTATGGGTATCAGTGCTTTAGGGCAGGAATTCAAACCTTGCTGCTAACAAATGAGGGACTTTGGAGGCCTGTAGGAGAGGAGTAGGAGAAGGAGGAAAGGAAAAGTAAGGAAAGAACATGCACCTCTGAGTGTGGTTGCTGAGGCACTGGGACCCCATCAGTTGTTGTCACTCCAAGAGAGTGGAATCCTTGGAAACTGTCACAGGAGGAGGTAGACTGACTTCTTGAACTTGATAGCAGAATTGGCCATGGGCACTTAGTTGGAATAACTGAAGTCAATCATTTACTAAGGCTCAAGCAGGGGAGTGGGAGTACATCAGATCCTGGATAATAAAAACTTAAATAACTAAATAAGACCCAGGAAAAAAAAATTCTGAAACCTTAAGTAACATACACAAGGGCACTAGGAACCCTGGACTCTAGAAAAAAGGCAATAATTAAACATACTGGCCTAGCCACTAAAATAAAAAAAATAAAAATAAATGAGAAAGCAAAGGAGAAAGAACCCAACTATGGAGACAGAGAAGACCTTGGTTCAAACTCAGAGGACAACAGAATAAAAACACCTACTTCAAAAACAGCAAGAAAAGCAATAAATGTAAGTATGCTCAAAGAGAACTTTTCAGAGTTTTAAAAGGCCTAGAAACTAAAAAAAAGTGAGGATGAGAAAAAATTAGAAAAAAATAAAAGCAATGAAAGAAAAACAAGTAAATTATGAAGAAAAGATTACCCAAATGGAAAAAGATCAGGACATTTATGGAAGAAAATCATTTACTAAGAACTATTACTGTATAAAGGGAAGCTAATGCTTTCCCAAGACAATAAGAAATAATAAAGAAAAATCAAAGAGAATATGAAACATCAGAAAAGCAACTGACCTAGGAAATAGATCAAGGAGAGACAATATAAGAATAGTTGAACTTGCAAAAAGTAGAGATCAAAAAAAGAATTTAGACACCATACTCCAAGAAATCATCATGGAAAATCATATAGAAATTCTAGAACCAAAGAGTAAAATAAAAATTTAAGAAACCATCAGTCACCACCTCAAACAAACCCAATGATGAAAATGCTCAGGAATATCATTGCTAAGTTCTATAGCTCCCAAGCTAAGGAAGAAATACCACAAGCAACGAGAGATAAAAAATCTGTAGAGCTAAAGTTAGAATAACAGAAGATGTAGAAATTAAGGAGCTGAATAGACTCTTAGATAAGTTAAATAAGACAGATATCAGGAGACATCCACACACTTGCATGAGATTAGTAGTAGATCTAAACCTGAGTTTACATATAATCCAGATCTAGTTTTTGGTGGTCCAGCAATGTTTTAGACAGCATTAATATTCTGCAAAAGTCATGCTTTAACACTATTGTACTATAGAGTTAGTCCTATAGTCCTGGAGGATTTGGCATTGGAACAAAAGTTCTATTGGATATGACAAAGCTGAAAAGACTTGGTTTTGGAAAGAGTATGGTCCTGACAACAAATCATGATCATTGCTGAAGAATTCCTCGTAATGTATGTTAACTGAAAATCAAGCTGATCAAATTAAACCTTGAGAGGAACATGGAGAAAGACCTCCATAATGCATTGCTAGAGCAGCTGTCAATTGTGTTTTTAGAAAAAAAAGGTGGAAATGTAAATTAAGATCAATAAAGCTGTGCTCATTGATCTTTGGATCTCATTACTAGTGTTAGGCCATAAGGGCATTATTGAAAGGGTAAAAAGCTATGTATCTATGAAAATACTTATGTAAATTTTGTAATGACAAAACACCTGGATATAACACAAATCCAATGAATGGGGAAATGGCTGAATATATTGTGATATTTAAATGCAATGGATTGTATTATAATATTAGAAAAGACAAACATTAAAAATCTAAAGAAAGAAGGAAATATATGAAGAGATGAAAAGAGAATAAGAATAATAAATACTATGATTACATTTTTAAAAATAGCCACAAAATCAAGAGAAATAAATATCAAGGTAAAACAAATTCAAAGGGAATTTAAAGGAAGAGTTTGTTAATATTGCATTTAAATATATTCTTAAATAAATTATAAACAATATGGAATTTGTGAGTATGCTCATGTTTTTGTATGTGTTTGCTTATTTCAATGTTTTTTTTTTCTTGAATTATTTCCTAATGCTATTATGCATTAAATTCACTGCTAGTCATTTATAGGAGGCAGGGAAACATTATCAAATATGGTCACATTCTCAGGTATACATCCTGGGCAAGAGACAATTTGGACATTAAAAAGAGATAAAAGAATCAGGTAAAATATAAGTAATTGCCAAAATATTTAGTCCAGAAAGTAAATGTGAGAGAATGTCAGGAAAAGGCATTGTGGTTCTAGTTCTTTAAAGCTCTCTTTTCATGCCACATCCTCATGTCAAGTATTGAATATAACTAGGTAGTACTATATAGCTGTCTTTGCTCTTCATCATGAGGATGACTCATAACAAATATCCTTGGTATTTTCCCAGCAACCAAAAGAAGTTTTTTTTTATTTAACTATGCTGTGTATTATTTAAATAGTAAATACCTTTGTTATTCTAAAAGGGTTCATAATTTATCTGACTTGTCATAATCTTTATTCACAGATTATTCAAACAACCAACAATGAGTTCTCCAAATCACATGCTTTTACTTTGCCTTTTAAGACAAATAGATTTATACATAGCACACCCTACATATTTGTACAAATACCACTTGTTCACCTCTATTACCATTTCAGTGACAGCAACCTGCAGCAGAGCTCTTTCAGTGTTTATATTCCAATGGGAAGAAAGCAAAATAAATAGTCTTTGCCTATTCATATTCTTTGAGGACCTGTTGACAAAGCAAGTTAATATCCATCACAGAAATGCAGCAATACTTTAAAATTCTGTAATAGGGTTGTGATTTTAAACTCAAGTGAATATTAACCAAATTTTACCCATTGACCTTTTTTCTGTGTGTGTGGAGGAGGGTGCTACCCCCCCCCCAAATAAAATTCTTTTTTTAACAGATCAAACCCAGTTGTATGTACATGTAGTTGATGTAATTAAACTATTCTATCTAGTTCAATCCTCTGATTTTAGAGCTGAGATATCTGAGTCTCAGGGAGGTCAACTGAGCCTTTGACAGTCACATTGGGAGTATCAGCTCCAAGATTTGAACCTAAGTCTCCCAACTCTAAAACCAACTCTGTTCCTATTGTACCTTTATAATTATGTTTACTTCACTAACTTTGCAAAAAATCTATTATTTCTATAGTGTGGTTACATCCTCCACTTATTCAAATCATGATCCCTAATACCTTTTTGTAGGCAGACTTCATGAGTTTTAGTGGATAAACAACCATGAAAAAGCACTCAATCACCTTTTGGCTAACTCTATGATCTTGTGTCAGCTTGTGTAAATCTGTCTGAGCTACTCTTTTCAAGGCTGATACTTTAAGCATTTCTATTTGACTAGGACCTATTTAAAAATAACTTTTTCTTCCACTGGCAAGAACTTCAGGTCACCACCATGCCTCATTTCACATGAGACAAGGAAGACTAATCCAGGCAGTGGGTGAAAGGGAAGATGTACAAAACAAAACAAAAGGGTGGAAAAAGCATTGATCTGGAAGTAATAACAATCTCCATATTTTCTTTCCTTCTTAAATCCAGTTATATTCTAATGTATGTTCCCCATGGCTTATGAACTAAAAAAAATGAAATAAAATAATTTTCAGGTCCAAAGTTCAGTTTCTGAAAAATTTAATTAGAAATGAAAAGTCATGTTTTTGGTTCATTTTGGATGGGGAGAGAAAAAAATTTCTTTCAGCCAAGTTTCTACGTTCTATTTACTTATCATTTTTGGCCTTTCAATGAGTATAATTTATAAATAGCAAATCATGAATATGCTGAGTTGTTTAAAGAGCTTTTAAAACCACTTGAGAATGGTATAAGGAGGTATTTCTTGTTTTCTTGCTGGGACGAATCAAGGCAAATAATAATAGTCAGTAATATGCTGCAAAGGCATTCTGTGATTCTTGATGATTTAAACTAGGAAATGATGAGTGGTCCCACTGGAAGAAGCAAGGAGAACTAGAATTATTTATCCATATATATTTTGAAATATAAAAAAAAATTTTCTTAGATCCTTAAGTATCAAGCCATTTGAATTTAATCCAATGCATCTAGGGAAATGTTAAGCTTAAATAACCATCACTAGTGTATTATATGTTAAATGGAATACTTAGCCGTTGTTTGGTCTGATACAAGATAATGTTTCTTTTCTCAACCACAGGTGTGTTAATTATGGGTAAGAAGAATTTGGTTTTATACAATGGAAATTAAAAGTATGATCTCATTTATTATAATATTTCTCTGAGAAATAGAAAGAATGGTTAATTTTTTACCTCATTTTTATGATCAAGAAAATGAAGTAGATTCTGTAGGAAGGCCACCAAATCAAATGCATCTCTGATTCACCTGGGTCTACTTGAATGGTATTTGTGCTGTTAAGACACTATTTCCAGGTGCTTGGCATGACTCAATAGTTGCAAGTTAATGAGCTAGAGAATAATAATGTCTCAGTCACAGCCCATTCAGCTATACTTAAATAGATGTTTGATGGATTATTGACACATTGCAAAACAATATCAGATCAGGAACAGAACAGAGAAGGTGATTTTGCTCCTCACTTTACTATTGTATCCTCGTTTATTGTATTCTTGTTTCACTTTAGAGTAATATAATTCTAAAAGAAATAGCTCATATATATTCAACTATATTGAACAACAACAGTAAACTGATTCATTTTATACTGTTGTGTTGAACTTTGCTAGATTCCTTAAAGCTGCTTCATAAAGTGTCTAATATATGCAGGGAAAAGCTTAGGGATTAGTGAACAAAACTTGACTTATCTAGGTTTGTCTTCCTTTCTCCAAATATGTTTCTATGTATGCTCATGGTGCCAAAGTGAACTGTTAATGTTATTTTACTGTTTGTTTTTCAGTTACAGTTAGTATTTTCTTCCTTTTAAATTCCTGCAGTTATATATTACAGTATTGTGTTTAGTGTGTGGCTTTTCCTGAGTAGTTTTTCATCAATAAAGCATCACTATGTTAAAAGGACTGATCAAACTTACCTATTTTAATATTTACCAGCAAAATGCTCCTCCTGGTGATAAGGACAGGGTCCTATTAAAGCTAGATAACTAAAGCAAATGACCCCTCAAACATTATTTGTAAACAAATATATTTCTCCTCTACTTCAGAATCTGTCAATGCCTGTACTTTAAAAGACAGCATCATGGGGGGCAGCTGGGTAGCTCAGTGGAGTGAGAGTCAGGCCTAGAGACAGGAGGTCCTAGGTTCAAACCCGGCCTCAGCCACTTCCCAGCTGTGTGACCCTGGGCAAGTCACTTGACCCCCATTGCCCACCCTTACCACTCTTCCACCTATGAGACAATACACTGAAGTACAAGGGTTTAAAAAAAAAGACAGCATCATGGCTAGAATTTAATGTCAAGCATATAGTAGGTCCTTAATAAATGCTTGCTATTTGAGTCATTCAACTTTCTAGGTTGCATCTATACAGAGACATTCCTTCTATGTTAAATCAGACAAAATAGGAGCTAACTAACAGAAGTATGTTCTGCTCTTGACATTCCATAGAATCAAAATCTATGCTAGAATAAAATCTCTCTTTGTCTCTATTCCTCTTTAGACTAATAAATTAAATTAAATTGAATTCATAAATTGTGGAAAGCACAATTCTCACTAGCACTGTTAGTCACTATTCAGTTAAAATAAAAAATCTATTGAGGGTAATATTTGTACTTTTGCCTTAGAGCTGTATCATTTTGTCCTAACAGAACACACTTTTGCTTTTATTAGCTGAGATGCTGAAAAAATAGCTTCATGTGTAGAGTTCATGAAACTCTTCCACAGTACCTTTTGGCTAAAACAAACCTGAAATTTATAATGAGTCAAGATAAGACTTTAGAGTGAGACTTATATCACTCTGTTTCACAAAAAAATACAGTATATTTAATATAAATGCTATCTGTAACACCTGAGCAGAGAACTCTACCAACAAAGTCATCATTAATTATAATAGCATTTACATAGACCTTTATAAATATATCATTGTATCTTCACAATAGTCTTTGGTAGTAGATAATATTAGTATGTCCATTTAATAGATGAAGAAACTGAAACAGCCAGAGATTAAATAACTTGTTGATGGGCACACAGCTAGTAAGTGTCTGAGGCTAAATTTGAACGCAAGTCTTTCTGACTCTCAGTCAGTGCTCTATCAACTGTATAAACTGGATGTCTATTTAGTCAATAGGCAATGCAAGCCTCTAAAGATCACTCCAGAATAATGAATCCATCTGAAGAGAGAAAAAACTCTAAGAGCTGATGATGTCAGGGAGTAATGCAAGGAGAAGCTGGAATCTGAACTGAGTCCTAAAGGGAGATAAAGATTCTGAAATGCCAGATGAGGGAAGAGAGTATTTTAGTCATAAGCAAATATTCTCTAAATGCACAAAACCAAGAGAGGCAATGACCCATTTAGATATACAACTAATAATAATCCATAAATGGAGAAAAGGAAAATAAAATTGGAAAGGCAGATTAAATGCAGATTGTTGAAAGCTACAGATGTAAAGCTAATAAAATCACATTTTATTCTAGAACTACTAAAATATATTATAGACTAGAAATAATCAGACTTGTACTATTGAAATATTATTTGGGATGTTCTGTAGAGGAAGGATTGGAGAGGGAACAAGGTAACAGCAGAGAGGTCAATTAAAAAGCTATTGAAATAGCTCTGGCAAGAGGGGATGAGGACATGAATTAGAATGATGGCCATCTGAGGGCAGAGAAGGTGACATATAAAGAGAGTTGGATCTAGAATCAATCAGTCTTGGAAATTAACTGCATATAAGGGATGGTTTGTGAGATGGAGTACAAGAGTGTCTCTTCGGAAATCAACTTGGGCAAATGAAAGGAAAGTAGTAATGGAAAAGAGCATTATGGAAATTAGCAGGTTAGGAGGAGGTTGTTTGTTTTTGTTCCTTATATTCAAAGAGGAACAAAATGACATTACTGGTGATGTTGTTTGATTCAAGTATATATTAGATTTAAGTGAGGCAGAGTCCAGAGTCACTGCAATCCAGTGTCAAGACAAAAGTGAAGATGACTGGTGATAGCTCAGGATACACTGGATGATCTTGTCTTCTGTGTTTAACCAAACTCTAAGCATTCCACAGCACTTGCTTACCCAGTCAGTGGAACAAATTGTTCTCATGTGTCTCTTCCATTAGGGGAAATCTTTACATGGTGAGGGAGACAACACACTAACCTACAAATGGGTCTGTTGCTCATCATACCCTCCATGCGGTTTAGCCTCTCTACTTAGATGTTTTTATGAGGGAGGCCACTGTGCATGCTACAACTTCTTGGTCTATGGGGTGTTCAGGGAAGACAAATACCAACAGGGTTTGTTGAGCCCTCTATATGATTGCTTTCCTCCTTTGGTGTCCACCTGCCACCTAGCTCTCACTTGTGGTAGAAGTAACATAAAGAACTATCAAGTAGGGGAGGCAAGGGAACTCATGTGAGATTACTGTTTTCTTATTTAATTTACTTGATAAATATGAATTGTCTGTCCACTATGGGTAAGATAGGTAAGATTAGAGGCCTTATTGAATACAAAGATAAATAAAATATAGTTCCTGTTCTCAGGGAGTTGATAATCTAATATGAGTCACGTGTGATTTGTACTTAAGCATAATGTAAGGAAGAATCAAGATGCCATTAGAATGAGAGGAAGGATAGAAAATATATTCAACATGTTCCATGTGGAATTGTGCAACTAAGTCTCAAATACATATGTGAAAATCATAATAAACTAAAACATGATATGATTTTATTTTGCATTCTTTTGAAAATTAACAGTCCATTGTAGGAATTCAAAATACAAAGTTTTATTTTGTTAAAATCTGCCAACCTTCCTGAGTGCTTTACTATACTTGGAATTTATATTATCAATTTACCACTAGGTAGACCCTCAGGTTAAAGTCAGATGTTATATTCCAAAGTCTGACATTAGGTTTTGTTTAACTTTAATGTATCTTAAACACATAACTCACTATTACAAAATTGCTATAAACTATTTCCAAAATAAACAAGAATCACTTTACACTTGTATCCTCAAACTAATGTGATTTTGTGTTTCTGTTGAAAAAAATAAGCTAAGAAAAAACTGTGATTTTTTTTGATTAACATTAGTCAGATTTTTAACATTAGCGGCTCTTAAGACTGATTATGCTGTGGACACCTTAGGATGTCAATCCTCTCCTCAGGCAGTCTGATGTATACCAGGGAGCCAAGAGGAAATACCTTGATTATAAAGTTATCCAGGTTATTTTCAAATAATTGCAAGTAAACAGGAAGCAATGAGCTGACATCTTGAAATGTAAAAAATGCAGTCCTATTGTTTCTGTGATTTTCAAAGACACTATAGCAATTACTGCTTGTTGCCAAAAGAGGGGTTCTATGATTTATATACACGAACTTTCAGACTTTTCTTCCTGCTTTTGGAGATGTGGAACAGTTTGCACTCAACACTCAGTCTGTGGGGAAAATGGAGCACTAGATTGCTTATACATATCATACAAAGGCAAATCTATCTGCAAGAAAACCGTCTCTTGGAATAAAATGCACCTGCTGTTAAGGTCAGGTGGCTTAGGTTTATAATGGGGAGAAAAGCTTATAGAATTTAATCTAAGTGATGGCTCACCCTTTCCCCTGTGTTTAATGCCTCTTCCTGGGAGATGATATTGACATTGCTGGCAGGTATGCCAGTTTATTTATGACAGTAAGGCCAGCAATATATGACCATGGTGTTGAAGCACTGACTCCTCCCTGTGAATTCTTATTTTATTTCGTTTCTATGCAGTCCACTTGTTATAATTTCTGTTTCCTAAACAAACAAATATATAGCAGCAACAACAAACTCTAAAGAGATAGTGTAACATGGGTAGGTAGTTAGACTTGGAGTTTGGAAGACCTGGGTTTGAGTATCTCTTCATACTGACTTATGTGGGTAAGCCTCTTCTTATCTCAGTACCTTAGAAAAGCTTAAAAGTTGCAAACCAGTTGCAATCTTCATGGAGAAAGAGCGTTTCCAACTTCCTTGAAATCATAGTTTCAGACTAAAATAAACAGTGCTGAAGAGATCTGTAATTGATGCTTTATCTCTCTTACTAGTTGGTATGTCTTTTAAGGAATGAAGTGATTTCTTATTCACTTTGGAAGCCCCTATGCTTCTTATTTCAATTCTTTACAAAATAAATGAGTGAAAAAAGGAGGAAAAGCCTCTTTCCCATAATTAAGTCATAAGAAAGCAAAAATTATTGAGACTACCTCATAACGAAGTAAAATATATTTACTCATGTGCACAGAAATAAACTTTTTCCTCATCTATTGCCAGTTGTTGATTAATTTGCTTTTGCCTTATTGAAGGCTAAATCTGGGGATTTTTGTTTTTATGTTTGTCTTGTTTTTTATGTTTGTCTCATTTTGTTGATGATTACTAAATTAATCATAACAAATGTATATTTGGTATAAATGAAGACCTTGGTGCTAAAATAACTTAAATATGTTAAGGATAAAAGCAGTACTATTTTATCCCATTTTTGGTTATGTTGGGATAGGATTAGGAATAGAAATAATGCATTCTCATTTTAAAACCACCTAATAATATAAAACCTTTATGTTAATTATAAAAGAAAAAGAAAAGGAAGTCTTGTGTGGGAGGCAAATAAGAGAAACAGAGTCTCAAGTAGATGAAAATCTGAGACTCCTCTTTTGATTCCTTTTATGATCTACACCTTTTCTTATTGAAAAACATTATAACCTTCTAGGAGAACTTTAAGTTCTTAGTAAACCAGCACTTAATGAGTTAGCAGCCTTTTTTCACTCAGCAGAGTAAAGCTGCAGCTGTGGATATATCTCTCTAATTGCTCCAGGCATCCCAAGGTCATGGAGTGGCAAGCTCAAACAAAATAACTTTTAGATAAAGTGAGGCTCATTTTTAATCTTGAGACTTTTTCTCATCCACCATTATCTTCTTGGGAAAATTATTTGTAAAACTATAACTTTATTGTGCTTTGATATGACATAATTTGTGTTTCTGCGCAAACATGAAGTTTTTTTGGGGGGTTCTTTTGTGTTAAATGAGTCTTGAAGTATATATAATAAACTCCATGCTGCAAAGAGACAGAGCTGGAAGTGTGAGCTAAAAGATCTTCTGTGTCCTTACTTCTTATCAACTAAGCTGTCTTTATCAGATTATCTGGAGATGGTCTTGGTGGATCTATTTAGTTCATGAGGAAAAATTGAAAGGCTACATTTTAGGTTATATATGTTTAATGGATATTTAGTGTTTCATAATGAATAGAGAGCTAAAGTCAGAAAGTCCCTATTGTAACATATGTTGTGAGGAAGATTAGTTAGTGATTAAGTATTAAGGTTGACCTAGCAGGAAGGACTGGAGCTGGAGCATTCCAAGATGGAATGAAGGAGCAGGAAGGAGGAGCTTGGGCTCTAAGAGAGACTCCATTAGGGGTTGGCATTAAACTGTTGTTAGCCCTGGGAGATCTCAGAGTAAAGGACACCCTGCATTCTGATTTTCCTGGGATCCTGAATGGTGGTGGTTTCTAACAAGAGGACAAGAACTACAGAGCAGCACCAAGGGAAGAGGAGAAGTTTGGGATCTGGTGGACAGCATCTCAAGCACACTCACTCTACTTGGTACCTTGGACCACCTTGGCTTTTGGCATCCTGAGATTATCAGTGGATTACTGTGAGAAACCCCAAAGCCATTCTCAGCCCTAAGCTGTGTGGTCATGCCTGGCGGGAACTAGGTTTGATGCAGCCTCCCAGTGACTCCATTACTGCTCCTTTGGCCCTGTCTGCTTAGATCACTAAGATTAGAGAAATCCTCCTCTTGCCCTGTGGTTTTGCCCTTTAGGTTTTAAGTATAGAAATCCATTTCCCACCTTTTAGTTGAACATAATTAAAACTGCTAAAACCTTTAGCTTGCCTGTTGATTCCACAAACCCCAGCCTAGTGGTGAGCTGGGTGACAGTTGAGGCCAACTGTCATTCCTGTGTTAAACCATTGAACTTTGATCTCACTATCCTGGTCCAGTCTCTCCTTCAACCCAGTGTGTGTACCCACAACCATTTAGATTTATTGTAACATCCCTGGTGTCCTCCATTATCTTTTCCACACATACCATGTGACCTTGGGCAGATCACTCAATCCCTTGGTTCCTTAGACAATCCTCTCACACTATAAATTAGAGAACAGTTGTTGATCTTCATTGAGGGTATTTCCTCATGTAGAGTTTCTTGCATCAATATATAGCATAAATAAATTTCTTTTCTTTCCTTATCTTCTGTCTTAGAATTGATACTAACTATAATTTGCAACTCAGAAGAAGCTTAAGGACTAGGTAACTGGGGTTAAGTGATTTGTCAGGAATCATACAGCTAGGCATTATCTGAGGTCAGATTTGGATCCAGGACCTCTGGTCTGCAAGCCTTGATCTCTATTCACTGAGTCACGTAACTGCTCACTTGCTCTAAGTTCTTCTATATCTACCCCTGATTTATTATCTACAGAATCCAAAGCATTTTAATATTTAAGAGAATTGGCATGATCTATTGAGATGCTAATTTGTTAGGATTTATGTCACATATATTTGTATGTCTCTCTGTGTATACACACACACACACATATATATATATATACATATATATTCCTATTCCTATATGTTCATACATAACCATTATTATATCGTCTCACATTACATTATATCATATCATGTCACATACCTTGTTATGTTATGGGATGGAATGTCATAGCATATTACATAATAATATAGTATAGCATATTGTTATAAGTTAAATAATGTGATATACTATTATATGAGAAAGATTGCATAAGAGGTAGTATTGGTGTACATTTTGTTGTTTGTCCATGTTGATTATGCATGTTGTGTAAATAGAATTAGCTCTAGTCCATTCATAGCCTAAACTCTCTCTACCTGAGATGATATCATCCCCGCCTCCCTCAGTGGGGAGGGAGACGAGTTACCCACATGTGACAATAAGTAACAAATCAAGAACAAGGGACTGCCCTTTGGGCAGTCCAAATCAATGTAGAGACTGCCATTTGTCCACTTGAATTAGAGGTGGACCCACAGGAAGTGACGAGAGACACTATCTCTTCAAGTATGTTGGTTACTTCCTGT
Source organism: Gracilinanus agilis (assembly GCF_016433145.1). NCBI lineage: Eukaryota > Metazoa > Chordata > Mammalia > Didelphimorphia > Didelphidae > Gracilinanus > Gracilinanus agilis. Next base: position 367,538,760 of record NC_058130.1, read on the forward strand.
TGAGGGAGTTCCCCCTTTGAACTTGGTGCTGAAGGATCTCTGAGGAGACCTCAGGCAGTTTCTACTCTGTATTGTCACGAGGGTAAGTTAGGCTGACTTCCTTGGCCTAGCTGGGCCACTTCCAAACTCTGCCTTAAGTAGGCTCTAGCCTATCTGGTTGCTAGGCCTTGAGGCTTGTAACTTCATTTATTTAGCCTTTTAACCTTCTCTCTCCGTCCAGGCCTCTGCAGGCCTGGACTAGCCTCTCCCTCTCTCTATTTCCCTACCTTTTACTTTCCTAATTGTAAGTAAACTACCTTAAACCAGATCCTGACTTGGGTCTAATTTAATTACGGAATCAATCTGAATTGTTGATTCCTGGAGACCACACTTTAAATATATATCTATAAAAATCTAAAATTTCCCTCTTACAATGTGCACACGATCTGTCTAGACTTTGCTTATAAAGAGGCAAGGATAGGCTTTGTTAGCCTGTTCTAACTCTAAACTACTTTAAAGAAGAGCTTGATTTCTCCCTGAAGGGAAACAGGAGATTGAGGCCAGAGCCTGGCCATTCTTTTCTCCTCACTGAAAGGGAGTACCAGATGTGAATTATAACTATCTTCTCCCTTGGATATTATTAACCTAGTGGAAATTATTTTTAGGCTCAAACTATACTATGATCTCTATTCTTTAATCAAGAAGGAGAGCCCTAAGATATATGTAAGACTTAATTTTCTCATAAATGGCAGTTTAATAATGAATACACCTAGAAAATAACAAATTCATTTATCCTAGTTAATAGCAAAGCAGAAATCAGGGGAAATATACATGATATTATCTACCAGACAATATATAGAGTGAATTTTTTGTTGAAAGAGAGAGAGAGAGAGAGAGAGAAAGAGAGAGAGAGAGAGAGAGAAAGAGAGAGAGAGAGAGAGAGAGAGAGAGAGAGAGAGAGAGAGAGAATTGAAAGAGGAAAATTGCTGAAGATTTTGGCTTTTTAAAGCTGAAAATAAGGTTTGAATATTGAAATGATTGAAACTATTTTGCTGAAAGGAATAATGAACTGGATAATTTCTATATGAACTGGAAAGACCTCTAAGAATTGATGCAGAACAAAAGGAGCAGAACCAGGAGAACATTGTACACAGAGACTGATACACTGTGGCATAATCAAATGTAATGGACTTCACTACTAACAACAATGCAATGATCCAGGACAATTCAGAGGAACTTATGAGCAAGAACGCTATTCACATCCAGAGAAAGAACTGTGAGAGTAGAAACACAGAAGTAAAACATAAGATTAATCAAATGGTCTGACATTAAATGATCACTCTTTTGCAAATATTAATAATATGGAAAGAGATTTTGAACAATGATATATGTATCTAGTGGAATTGCTCATCAGCTCCAGGAGGAGGGAAGGAAGAGGGGAGGGAAAGAACACAAATCATATAACCATGGCAATATATTCTCAATCAATTAATTAATTAATTAGAAAAAATAAGTTTAATTGTCCACAAATTGTTGTCTACTTGATACCAGACCTCCCCATTTGACTAAACACATTATTTTTCCACCCATTGAATTGGCATCAAAGCCCCAAGTTAGAAACTTGCATAGTGGAAGGGAAGCGTATAAACATTTATATGTTACATACTATATTCCAGGCATTATACTTAATACTTTTTCTTTTCCAAGGAATATCTCATTTGATCCTCACATTTACCCTGTGACTCAGGTGCTATTAATCTCATTTTACAATTGTGGAAAGTCAGACAAACAGAGGGTGTGTTTCGCCCATTCTCATATTGCAATCAAGTGTCTGAGGCTTTTTATGAACTCGGTTTTTTGGTTTGAGGTCCAGTGCTTTTCTCACCATTCCACCAGTAGTCAAACATTGCTTCCAAAATCATTCCTGTGGCCACCATATCATTGCAGAGGTATAATATAAAACTTTCACTTCAGTGGATAGTTAAAAGACTTGAGTGATGTTGATACAATAATGCAAGACTTTGGGACTCAGTTACTGATATTATTACTTATGAAAATAGGGTCTGAGTATTTTTCTTCATTGAGTCTTTAATTCAGTTTTAACCAGTGATGGATTTGGTAATGCATACTGTGTTAATTGATGGTTTGAGATGTGTGAGTAGGTTGCAAAGTATCGTCAGCTATATCTTGCTTGGGAAAAATAGGCCAAAGTGTAAAAGAAAGGCGTCAGCAAGGACAAGTATGACTGAAAAAGAAGATAATTGTTTTGTAATGAGAGTGAAGTATAATAGAAGGATAATGTGGGTTCTACATTTGAAGACATGGAATGATTTTGAAATCAATTTTGTAGCTGACATTTATTTTCTCATCCACTAACCCTAGACCTACTGATAAAACAGAAACAAAAAACAATCTCAAAAAGCAAACATTTTAATAATTACAAATAAGAATTGTCAAGCAAAATAAATTCCTTTTTTAACCATATCCTAAAGTACATGTCTTATTCTTCATCTTGAATTCATCACCTCTTTATCAAGACTTAGACAACAATGCTTTGTTATAAGTTTTTTTTTGAGTCATGACTACTCATTATATTGCACATAATAATTAGGACTTTCAAAGTTGTTTTCTTTTAAATATTTGCAGTCACTGCAATATTTCTCTTCCCTCTCTTCCCATTTTACTTTACATCAGTTTATACAAATCTCAGATTTTTCTTTAAATGTTTCTTTCATCCTCTCTAATGAAACAATGGTATTTATATTCATATGTCATAAATTGTTTAGTCATTCTGTAATTGATGGGAATCCTACTATTTTTATTTTTACCCCAAGAAAGAGCTGACATAGATATTTCTCCATATTTTGGTACCCACAAAATTTTATAAGACAGAGAGGAAAGTTCCCAAAGAATGAGGTGCATCATTTATAATGGAATTAAAGTAAAATAAGTACTTGGGGAGGATCAGCTGGAGAAGTATTGAAAGTTGAGGAAGGGAAGGTTTTGGTAAAAAAAGGCTAAACCAGAGAAACAATATACCCAATTAACACAAAAATGTAAATGGAATTCAAAACTGCAATAAAATCAAAACTGTGTATTATATAATTTTAATGATCAAATTTGACCCTAAGAAAAGATATAAGGCTCCTTCCTTTGCAGAGGTAAGGGTCTATGGCTGTGAAGCACTGAATATATTTTATTTTTTCACTTGATTAGTGTTGATTAATTTTTATGAAATTATTTCTTATTCTTTTAAAAATATTTGTGGTAAAGAATGGCTTTTTTTGTGGAACAGGAATTGTTACAATATGAAATGAAAAACATTGTAACAAGAAATGACATTACTAAAATAATTTTTGAATTATTATATTTTCCAATAATGAAGTCCTACTGTGGCTTATTTCATTTTTGTTTAGTTCTAATTATTAGGAACTTTGTAATATCAGAATATGGATATATCTTAATCTGCAACTTCTACTTATGGTTTTTAGTTATTTTCTCTTGCACCAATTTCATAGAATCAATAATTTAGGGCTAGAAGGGTCCTCAGTGACCGTATAATGCAACATTTCTCTCAATTTGCAAATGAGGAAACAGGCTCAGAGAGGTTATGACTTTCCTCAGATCTGCACAGCTAGAAAGTATTCCTTAAACTAGTTTTCATAAGGTATGAAATCAAGAGTTTCTAAAACCCTTTTTTGCCCTTTTTTTGATTGATCTTCATTTTAATTGTGTTTTTTTTTTAATTAAGAGAAGAAACACTGGAGTTAGAGTAATAAGACAAGTTCAAATTCTGCCCCCACTACTTATTGATTGACCTCCAAAACATCACTTTACTCTCTAGATTTATTTTCTTCATTCATAAATGAGGGAATTTATCAAAAAATCTAAATGAACCCATATTTTATAAAAGTTATGTGTAAAATATTATAAAAGAAATAGAAAGAAAAGCATTCCTTACTTCAAGAAGCTTTCATTCTATTGATGATATGCAGTATATGCACAGATAAGGAAATACAAATTCATGTCATAAAAGAATGAACACATACACCAAAAAAAGGAAAAAATCTGGGGAGAGTGTGGGATGAAGGAAGCTACTAGGATCAACCAGTAATTGATAAAATTTTAAAAGAGAAATAAGAATATTGAAAGGCGAGATAAGGAGAGAGTTCCTTGTACATTTTTAGATAACTCATACAAATATGAAAAATTAGAAGATGAATTGTTAAGTTTATTAAAGAACCAGTAGTTGAGAGGGAGCTAGACAACTGAGTGGATAGAGAGCTAGAACTGGACACAGGAGGTCGTGGATCCAAATTTGGCTTCAGACACTTCCTAGCTAAGTGACTCTAGGCAAGTCACTTAACCCCAAATTGCCTAACCTTTACCATTCTTTTAACTTGAAACTGATGTTTAGTATTGATTCTAAGTCAAAAGTTAAGGATTTTTTTAAAGGTCAATAATGGAATTTTATATGAATGTAAAGACATAATGGTGAAAAACGTGGAATGAGTCTGAAGCAGTATGTCAGAAACTAGGTATAAACTAATATTTTTCATCAGGTACCAAGATAAACTCTACACTTACATATAAAGAATGATATAAATAAATTCAAGAAGCAAAGAAAAAAGTAACTTTCAGATCTATGAATAGAAAATTCAATATCAAACATAGGACAATGAAGATGAAAGAAGATAAAATGAACAATTTTAATTGTATAAAATTTAAATTTTTGAACAAACAAAAAATGAAGCTAAAATTAGAAGGGCAGTAGATAATTTTGGGATTAAAACAAACAAAAGTTGTAGTATGTTTCCTTCTAAAGGTTACATTTCCAATAAATCTAAATTTATAAGACTAAGAGTCATTCCCCAATTGACAAATGGTCAAAGGATATAGTCAATTTTTAGAAGAAGAAATCTAAACTATCAATAGTCATATAAAAATTATCCTTATCAGTAATAATTAGTAGAATGAAAATTAGATCTATTTACCTCACAATCACAAATTTGCCTCACAATCATCAGGTTGGCATAGCTGACAATAAAAGGAAAATGACAGATGCTGAGAGGGTTATGGGAAAGCAGGCACACTAATACACTCTTAGCAAAGCAGTAAGTTAGTGTACCCATTCTGGAAAAAACATACTTGGAGTTATATCTGCAAAGTAATTAAATTGTGCCCCTTCAATTCAGAAATACTACCACTAAGTCTATACCTCAGAGAGATCAAAAAAAAAAAAAAAAAGAAAAGAAAAGAACACATATGTACAAATAGATTAGAAGTTCTTTTTGTGGAGGCAAAGAAATGGAACCTAAAGAGATGGTATCAATTGAGTAATGGTTGAATATGTTACAGTAAATGAATATAAGAAAATACTATTATTCTATGAGAAATTATGGTGATGGCTTCAGGAAAAGCTGGAAATACTTGTATGATGAAATGACTAATGAGCTGAATAGAACTAGGAGAACAATGATAATAATATAAAAAAGAAAATCAAATTTGAAAACCTTTAGAACTCTGATTAATGTAATGCTATCCATGAAGAAATATACACTTCCCCAGAGAGAGGTGCTGGACTTAGGATGGAGACTTGGTTACATATCATTTTTTAATGCATGAGAATTTGTATTATTGGAAGATACATAAATATTTGCTACAAAACTTTGCTTTTTTAAGTGGAGGGGAATTTGAAAGGCAGAAATAATTTTTAAAATTAAAAAAAAATAAAAAGAGAACCCAAGAGTATATGCTTAGAAATTAATCTGGAAAGGTAGATTGGAGAAAGATTATGGAAGTGTTTAAATGAAAGGTTGATGAGTCCAATTTTCCAAAAGGCAAAAGTTAATCACCAAAAGCTTTGACCATTGAAAGTACATGATTAGACCTGAATATGAAGAAAAATATTCTGGTAGCTGTGTGCAAGCCAAATTGCAGAGAACAGAAAGTTAGAGAAGGGAGACTAATTAGAAGGTAATCACAAAAAGCCAGACAATGAGTGAGAAGGGCCTGAAGCAGCAGTGGGAAATATGTGAATAGAGGCCAGAGAAATTCTAGGAGTGAGAATCAACTAGTCCTGACAACTTATTTGAAAGCAGGAGTGAAGGAGAGAATAGAGTCAAAGATGTCTCTGAGAATAAAACCTGAGAGAAGAAGATGGTAGACTTCTCAGTAGAAACAAGGAAGTATGGAATGAACGAGTCATCTGAAGGATAACCAATTTCATTTAGATATAATGAATTTTCAGTAGCAATGGGGTATTAAGATAGAAATGTCCAGTTAAAATGAAAATAGAATTATGGGGATGGGTATAATTTGGTTATAGTTATAAAATTCCTCTTAAACTTTGGCACCCCAAAATGAAACTAATTAAGACAAATGTCTGGTAAGGGTAAAATATAGTCCAACTTTGCATCATTTGGAAATCTGAATAGTGTCTCATCTATCTCTTCATGCAAGTTACTAATAATGTTATTAAATAGCAATGTGACATGGACTGATTTCCTGTTCACTAAAGTCTGGCCTCCCATTAAAGATAGCTAGGTGGTATAAGAGATAGAATGTTGAGCCTGGAGTCAAAATGCCTTTTTTTTTCTAATCTCATCCTAGGCACTTACTAGCTGTCTAACCCTAGGTAACTCATGAAACCTCCATGTACCTTAATTTCTAAAACTGTAAAATGAAGATAATAATAGCATTTACCTCACCATGTTATTGTGAAGATCAAATGAGGTCATGTATGTAAAGTGCTTAGTATAGTAGATGCTAAATAAATGCTTATCTTTTCTCTCATTTGACATAATTTTTAAAATTTTGAAAAAATAATTAAATTTTTATTTTACTTTTTTAGTTACAAAACCTTTCCCTCTTTTCATCTCTTCTAGCACTCATTGAGAAGAAGCATCTAACTATTATCTTTTGGCTTACTAATTCTAATTGTCTCTGTCCTCAAAAGTACATAGGTTTTTTAGTAGCCTAGCCTGATACAAAAGGTTAGCTGCCTTTGATGTGTAAGCAGCATAATGCTGAATTCTAAAATGTTATTGGAAACAGAAATTGTTCCAGGGTTGTTATAAGGAAAGTGATTTATAAATTTATAAGTATTATATAGAATAATGGTCATAAAGAAAGAAGGGATGTTAGCCACTGTTTAATTTAATGCTTTTATTTTACCAATGAGAAAATCGAGACGAAAATATAAAGGCTTGTCCAAAGCCACATTGATAACATGTGACAGAGGTAGGTTTGAATCCAGGACCTTTGACTCATAATTCCAGACTCTTTCTGCTGTATCATATAATCTTTCTCATATAAATGTAAGTGCTTTTTTATTGTGATACAATGATGTTAAATATCTGAATTAAAAGTTATCACTGAATTATGTAGCATTATTTTGAAATTATTTATTATTAATATTTGTTAAGTTTTTAAAAAATAAAATTCTCTCCCTTTCACACACCTCTCCCCTACCCATTGTGAAGGCAAGAAATGTGATATCTATTTTATATTTGAAATCATGTAAAACATATTTTATGTTGGCCATGGTGTAAAAAAAAAATTAAACAAGAAAAATAAAGAAGGTTAGAAAGTTATACTTCAATATTCATTCAGACTACATCAATTCTTCCTCTGGGGTTACAAAGTGTTTTGCATCTTAAGATCTTTGTATCATTTTATTAATCAAAATAGCTGCCATTCACAGTTCATCATCATACAATATTGCTTTATGGAGTACAACATTTCACTTTGCATGAGCTCATATGAGCATTCTCATGTTTTTCTAAAACTATTCTACTCATCATTTCTTATAACACAACAATATTCCATCACAATCTTATTCCACAATTTGTTTAGCCATGTCTCAATTGATGGGCATCCCTTCAATTTCCAATTTGTTGCTACCATAAAAATTGCTATAAATATTTTTGTAGAAATAGCTCCTTTCCCCTTTTCTTTCATACATTTGGGATACAGACATAGTGGTAATATTTTGGGGTCAAAGATTAATCATAGTTTTATAGGCCTTTGAGCAAAGTTCCAAATTGTACTCTAGAATATTAGGATAAGTTCACAAGTCTACCAACAGTGGGTGTCCCTTGTTTTTCACTTTCTTTCCAAAATTTGTCATTTCTCTTTTCCATCAGATTAGTTAGTCTGCTGGGTGTGAGATGGTAGCTCATATTTGTTTAAATTTACATTTCTCTAATCGACAATTGTTTAGAGAATTTTTTTGTCTATAGATAGCTTGAATTCTTCTTCTCAAAACTGCTTGCTTATAGTTTTTGACCTGTTATTAATTGGCAAATGATTCTAAGTCTCATAAATTTGACTCAGTTTTCCATATATTTGATAAATGAGGCAAGAGAAATATGCTTAAAGTCCACCCTATCCCCATTTCCTGATTTTGTTCTAATCTTTGCTGCATTGGTTTTGTTGTACAAAATATTTTTAGATTAAAAATAATCAGGAATACTTCTGTACTGTAAGGAATGATGATTTGGAGGATTTCTATATGAACTGTGAGAACATCCATGTGAGAATCTTCAATCATATTGAAGTAAGAAATTACATGAAAGGTATGGCATAAAAATATAATTTAAAAGATTAGTACCCAGAAATGTGGGTTGAATGGTGACATATATAAAGGGATAAATAAATTGACAGTCTCTGTATGGCACTGATATCTACAGAATGTGAAGATCTAGAGGAAGATCCTCTATCACTTTGAATCAAGCCCCTTCTATCTCCCCCCCTAGAAGATTTATGTGAGGAGGCCATGGACAAGGATCTCATTGTATGATAAAGCATGATACAGATCATGGATAAAAATCAGCACACCAAAGAGACTATATGCCATTGAAGTATTCAATTAGACACACAGCCATGCATGCATGCATGCATAGAGACATATTTTTATATATGTGTATATCTTCAATACATAGAGAAAGAAAAATAAATCTCTTTATAAAATAATTTTCAGTGTAAATCTGGTTTCTGTGCTTCCCATGTAGTTTCCTGGAGTCCAAAAGAACAAATGGTTAGCTAAGAATGAACAAAGCTATTTAGGGAATCCTTGTTCTTAGACTAAGTATATATAGAACTATTATTTTTTTTTTTATATAATTAAAGACAAATCTCCTCTAGAAGAGTTGAGGCCTAGAGTGGATTTTGCTCCCTTGTATTGCTGACATTTGAACAAAATGCTTCCAGCAGCTAGAATAATTCTGAGTATATAGCATGTATATGTGTGTAGAAATGTGTGTGTGTGTGTGTGTGTGGGGGAGGGAGGGAGGGAGAGAGAGAGAGAGAGAGAGAGAGAGAGAGAGAGAGAGAGAGAGAGAGAGAGAGAGAAGGGAGAGGGAGA
>NC_058130.1:367548455-367563443 GCF_016433145.1 Gracilinanus agilis
AGACAGAGAGACAGAGAGAGAGACAGAGAGAGAAAGAGAGAGAGAGAAAAAGAGAGAGAGAAAGAGAGAGAGAGAAAGAGAGAGACAGAGAGAGACAGAGAGAGACAGAGAGAGTTGAGTTATGATCTAATTCATTTCCTAGTACAGTTCAGCATGCCTGAGAACTAGGAAAGAGACAGAAACAGGTTTTTCAAAACTTCAAACTCAAAAGAGGAAATTATTATTTTCCTATGGGATGTAAAGGAAACTGGGCAAAATTCTTCTCCAGTCTTAATGGGAGATTATCTAATTTAAGATTTGACAACTCAACTATCTTCCAAAAGTAACTAATAAGTTAGTTTTAAGTAATCTTTATATCTTATAATATAGTTATCAGTGCAGAAATTTAGTATTTATACTGCAATCTGCACATGTGAATACATGCTGGTATGGAGGACCATGTCCAGTTTATTTCTGCATGTCATCTAGTACTATGTGAGGCTTTAATCAATTTGAAACCAAAACAATTCCAGAAAATTATGGGCCCTCATAGCTCTCACAAATGTTTACCAATTTGATTTATAAAATAAAATAAAATAAAAAATTGTTTGATAAAAATACGACTCACTAGAACAGTTTCTAAATGATGCTAAACCACTGATTTTCTAACACATTTCCCTCTTAGCCAAATACAAGTTCTTTTGAGGCAGGGATGGTCTGTTCTTCAAGTAACCATATAGCACTGTGAACACAGTAGGCACTTACTAAAGGCTTGCTAAATTGAATTGGTTGATTTTCACTGAATCTCACTGGATGATGAGGTGTGGATAGTTTGTGATCTTACTGAAGCATTTTGTGTGTGTGTGTGTGTGTGTGTGTGTGTGTGTGTGTGTGTGTATCCCCCTTTGCTAGATTCATCTTTTAAAAACACATTTTCTCACCCTAGTCAATGGAATCATTTGGTTGAAGATAAAGCCAAGTTCTGAGTTCAAAAGTGAGAAACCTCCTCAAAGGATTATGTAAAATTGTATTTTTGGCAGTAGAATTAAAGTAGAAGAGACCCTCCCAGAGAAGATGAGAGATGCCCCAAATCAAAATGCTTTAGGGGGTCTCACAAGAAGGTCAGAGGCACTGAGTGTGTAATAAGAAGGAGGTAATACAGTGACCATTATCTTCCCTATGACAAGAAAGCAGTGTACTGACCTGGCTGGCAGACAAATGGAGAGGAAAAACTCTGCACTGAGATGTAAATTCCCCACACAGGTCCCTCATGAATATCTTGTCTCCAGGATTCAAGCCAGTGACCTGGAAAACAAGGTTCCTCCCCAATCAAAATGACAGGCGGAGCTGGTTTCCTGTTAGGAAGACTACTAGGTGTGTAAAAAAATTATGATTTCTGAGGGGAAAAAATGAGATGTCACACAGAGCAAAATATTACTTTCAAATGGTCTTCTGCAGCTCCTTTGAATGGCAGCTGTCAAGAATTCAATTGTGTGTATGACACACTGGAATCTAGGATGGAAGTTCTGTTGGGGGCCAAGAATGAATAGAAATTTTTGATTCAAATACTCATTTAAGAATATTTGAATATCTGTCATTCCTTATCGCCTAAAGGTTAATTCTTGAAAAGAATTTCCATTAGTAACACAAATTGTAACCTTGTCAAATCTGCTTATGTAATGTGCCAGTGTTGAAATAATACTGTACAAAATTGTACTTTTAAACACATAACCTTGGTCTAAACTAAAGTAACTGTATTATTTTTAGGAGTTTCACTGATTATTTACTTCAGAAAGCTTTATTATCACAAGTTTAACTTTCATGGCCAGTGTACAGAAAACATATATATATATATGCATTATCTATATCTATATCTATATACATATTATATATACCCAAATACATATATACACACAAATACACAAAATGTGCTTTACCTTTTCTCATTTTAGGATGTGCATTTTTTCTTTTCATGGATAAACTAAATCTAGTATTTTAAACTCCAACAAAAGAATTCTCAAACTTTTATAAGAACTCTAGTAATTACTAATCTTTTGAATTCACTTTTGTATGTGAGATACACAAAGACATTTATTAATACCCACAAATTGTTCATTCTATAAGCTTTTGGGTATATCTATTGGAAAGGACATTTTTAAAAAATATTTTAATTTTGAATTTGTGTTTCTAGGATATTAATTTATTTCTTATTTAGAATTGGCATCTTTTAATAAAAAATAAAACTAACTTTTGGTGGTCCATGATCATAACTAAGTACATAGACATAAAACTATAATCATTATACTGGTGTCTTGTGTAATATAAGAAATGCTCATGCTTTTCAGAACCAAAGTTTCTTCATTCAAATATTACTTATAATAAACATCAATTTCAAAAAAGTAGACTTTATAAAATATACCATTTTACACAAATGGAAATCAAGAGGTCTTTAATTGGTCTGGTGATACTGATTACCTGGTTGTTCCAGTAACAAGACACTCCATTTCTCAGTTCTAGACATTTTCTCTGGCTATTCTCCATACTTTTTATGTTCTTACTTTTCTGTTCTGACTAGTGACCTCCCTGGCTTCACTTAAGTCCTAGCTAATATCTCCTATGTGAAGCCTCTGAATTTTAGTGCCTTCCTTTTTGAAATCATATCCAGCATATAGCTTGTTTATAAAGAGTTACTTGTTTGTTTCCTCCCCTATTAGATAATGTGTTCCTCAAAGGCAGGAATGGTCTTATTTTTTTTTTTTTGTATCTCTGGAGTTGAGCATAGTCCCTGGTACATAGCAGGTATTTATTAAATGTTAATTGAATGACTGGTTGCTTTATTCTTATAACTGTATCTGCTGTAGTGCTTGGCATTTAGAATAAATAGTTTGTACTTAATCCATATTTACAGAAAATAATTGAATTAGATTGAATTGAAACTGTCTGATAAGCAAAATATATTCATTTAGAGAATGGCAAAAAAAAAAACAGGCAGGAAGACATATCAGATCAAATGCAGCCTCAGATTCCCACTTGCTTTGTGACCACGGTCAAACCAGTTAAGAACTGTCTACCTCAGTTTTCCCATCTGTAAAAGGAAGACCGTAATAGTACCAGTCTTCCAAGGCTGATGCAAGGATCAAAGGACATAATATTTGAAGATATTTCTTGACTAGAAAAGACTATCACAACTGTTTTCTAAAACTATACTCTGAATGTTGTGCTTTAAGTAAACACTTTATGAGATCTTAGTTTTAGATCAGGAAGGTGGCCTAGTCCACTCCTCATTTTACTGAAAAGAAAATGAGATTCAGAGAGGTCAAGGTATTTTTCCAGGTCACTCAGCTAGTAAGTTTTGGAAAGAAGTTTTGCACCACATCTTCTCACTACAAATTCAATGTTCTTTTTCCATCTATACCCTCCATTAGTTTTGTTTTACCTGCAAGTCATGTATTCAATAGTTGTTGTTGTTCTCATCAGTTCCTAGAATTGGAAATTTATTTCCAGAAAACTTGCTGGATGTGTGTGAATGCCTTCAGATGAAGGTAGAAGCCTGGCAATCCACCATTGGTGCTAAAATGATTGATGTTGATGTTTTGGTATCCTGTACTTGAGCAATTTTTGTCGAGGCACAATTTAAATTTGCACACAGCCAATAAGAATATAGATAAAAATCTGAGTTTAGACAGAATGAATATATTAATGAGCTTCAACCATGGATTGCACACTCAAATTATCATCAATTGTGCATGAAATTTTTCCAGGCTATTTGTTCTGAAAATAAGTACTAAATTATTCATTCCATTTAGTCTCCTGGTTTTGATGCAAGAAAAAGAGAGAGCAGGATTTGCACAAATATTTTCAAATGGTAATTTTTGTGTGTGCAAATATAATAAAATCTTATTATATACCATTTTTATTTTATAAGATTAAACATCAAGACAAAATTTTCTGTTACAGAAAACATTTGTCCTGATTTATCATTTCTTAACATAATATTATAAATATAAAATATCAGTGTACATAATTAGAGATACAAATGATCTACTTTATATAGAGAGTTACAAAATACATTTTCAAGTAAAAAAACAAACATGTGTTTCATTTCCTGCTGTATAATAGTGGGTGCCATGAGTTTATGTGAATCCTTAGACTTGATTTAGAATAAAAGATTTCTGAAGTCACAACTACATATAATTTTTATTCTGTGAGGATCACATTAAAGTTAAATACGATTTACAAATGAAAAATATTTTACAACTAGAAAATTATTCTAATATTGGAAGATTAAAAAAAAGTGATGAACCTTCCTGCCACTGGCCAAAGAAAGCCAATTCAGAATCATTATTACTTTTGTTGATTAGATGAGATAGTTACCCCAAACGTCTGCTTATAACATCTATAAGCTTTTCTTGTAGACAAAATTTAGGTCCTCAAATTTCTATGTCATGGGACATAAACCAGGCTCTGAGAATGATCCTCTGTGGGAAGCCAATAAGAGAATAGATAAAAATCTGAGACTTCTCTTTTGACCCCTTTTGTGATCCTTGTGATTTCTTGTTGAAAAGTATTGTGGCCTTATTGAAAAGCTTTAAGTTCCTAGCAAACCTGAATTTAAAGTGTTAACACTGTTCCCCTTTGACCAGGAATACTGCTTCCTGGTATAGCCAAGGCCAAAATCTTAGTGGGAGCAATTCGACCCTGAGAGGGATACTCCCCCACTTGGCTTCCTGATGAGAACCCAGTCAAAATTCAGCCTTGGCCTTGGTCTATTCTGAAGCCAATGTTTTGTGTTTTTATGTGACATAATTTGTAACTTCTGCACATCTGCAAAGTTTCGGGGGCGGGGTTCTTTTGTGTGAAATGAGTCTTGAAATATATATAATAAACTCCATGCTCCTGGAGCCAGAGCTGGAAGCATGAGGTAAAAGACAACTCCCTTGTTCTGTCCTTATTTCCTTATCAACTAAACTGTCCTTATAAGATTATCAGAGATGATCTCATGTTCCAGATTTTTATTAAACCTTTCACTTCCTATTCCTTCAAAGCTTTAACTTTGCTGAAGTCTTTTGGTTAGTAACTCTTACCCCAATAAGATCTAAGACCTTTCTTCTGAGATTCCTTCCAATTTGTATATCTATCTTTTATATACATAGTTGTTTGTATTTTGTCTCTACTAATAGAATGTGAACTTCTTAAGGGCAAGGACTATGTTTTTTTCATTTTTTGTGCCCCTGTTGCTTATTGAAGTTCATGATGAGAAGAAAATGTATAATTAGTTTCTTTTAGAAAGACATCTATTATGTTCTCTTTATCTTTACACCATCTAACAGATTTATTTAATAAAATTTTCTTTGAAACTTTCAACTAACTACCATTATCTAATGAAATCATGGAATCTTGGAGTATAGATACCCATCTGGACAGATATACCTTCCGAATATTAAGCACTGTTTTGCAGATAATTTAGCAGACAAACTGCTTTGCAGTTTTTCCAGACTGAGGAATCTAAGTGAAAACATTGAAGCTTGGTTTGATTACTGGCATAAGACTTACAGAAAATTCTTCTTACAAAAAAAATCTAGAATTGAATTTAGGTGAAAGTACAATAAACTAACCATTTACATTTGGACTGAATGAGTTCAAAGCTATGAATGGTAAAGACATGGATTAAGGAAATTCTCTTACTTTCTTCCACTTATCATGAATTCAGATTTGGAACTTAATTGAAAGTCCATCTAATCATACTTCCTCATTTTTTTAGATTAGAATTTGAGGAGTGGAAAAGTAATATTCTTAAGGTCATATGTAGAGTAAGTATGAGAGTTAGGATTTGAATCTAGCTCTTGTTCACTATAGAACAAAAGCATTTTCTACTACAACTTATTTAAAGGAATGTGGTAAAAAATTTGTTAAGGAGTAGGATTAATTTTTGCTGCATTATAAGAAATGCCCTCTGAGTTTCTTAAAGTTGGAACATAGTTTTAAGAAATATACTATAGTTAAAATCATGGAAGGATATGAAACATCTAAAGGCACAAAATTAGTTGTTTCTTTAGTTTTCTTTCCTCCTTCGCATTGTCCTACCATAGGCTTCATTGAAAATATTCTAGTTTGAATGACTTTCCCCTTTCCATGGGCTTTGGCTTATGGATCTCTGCTAAAATTCTATGATCCTGTGCATCTATGAAAAGATGTCAGCCTAGGTTTAACTATACATTCAGTGTCTACAGAAATAATGAGTTGGGTGCACTAACTGCAGCCCCAGGTTGTCAGTTGTTGTTCTCGCTCTCTCTTGACTTCATATTGTATCATCCTTGAAAGAAGTCTGGATAAGTTGGCTTTGGTGAGGGTGACCTGATTGAAGTAGATTAGTTAAAACTTTTGTGTCAAAGTGCCCCGTGTATCTCTCTATTGCTGCAGATAAACAATCAGCATCTAATATTTCTCATATTCAAATTTATTTTGAAACTTGAATATTCATTCAGCAAAGATGGGTTTCATCCTTTTTTGAAATATTTATTACTTATCCTATAAGAGGTAGCTTGGAATTTCTCTCCAAGTTATTTCACTTTGTGCATATCCAGTTACTTCTATAATATGAGTGAGTTGAAATGAATGACTCCAAAGATCATTTCCAACTTTAAACTATATGATGACTTAAAAAAGCAACAATAGTAATTTATCCTAGGACTTTTTATATTGGAACTCCATTTGGCATAGAGATGAAAAGAATGAAATAATGTCAGCAATAATCACTAAGATGTGTATAGCATTTGTGAAGCATGTTAAATATGTTATCTTTTGAGTCTTACAATAACCTAATGAGAATGAGGCTGTTATTACTCTCATTTTATGAATAATGACATTGAATCCTGAAGATAAAAGTGAGTTGCTGTGGGTCACTTAGAAAGTAAATGTCTAAGGGAAGATTTAAGCATAATTTTTTTCTGATTCTGAACTACTTAAAGTTTTAGCTACAAATAGTGTTATTATATAGATAGATTTGGAACACTATATCCATCTCAAGAAGAGAATTAGGAAAATAAACTATAATTTCTCCTCTCCTGAAGCTTGCTACCCTTTCTACTAGACTTGACTGCCTTTTTTATATATGAGGCACTACAAAAGAGCAAAAATGGAAATATCAAGGTGTTACACAATTTTGGAATTGGAATAGACTTGTAGTTCATCTAATTTTTTCATTTTTTCATATAAGAAAAGTGAGGCCTACATATGGTGGCGAAATTAATTCTCAAAGTCAAGTCACGGTCATACGATCAGTTATTGATACAGGGGAAGTTAGAGCCTGATATCTTAGGCCAGTGTTCTTTCTAACATAGCATGTTGTATTAAATATTTTATTGTATTTTTATGCTTTTTGATTTGGATTCTACATAAATTTGTGCCTGGGGATCACTTTTACAGGTATTTATATAAGATTTACATTTTCAAAATTTTAAAAGAAAACTCATTTTGCCATATCTGCTATTTTCTTTCTTTCTTTTTATTAACTTATCCAGCAAATGTGATTGTGACAACCCAATGGAATATTTAATGCTGACACCTATTATTAAGCTGGAAATTTTGATGAGTTTTAAAGATGGATCCCTGTGACCTGGAAAAATAAATCAAGGTCATTGCTTGACTCATGCAAAGTCCCTTCATGCATTTACATTACAATGTAATTATAGAAAACTGATGCATATTCCTGAAAAAGCTATAACCTACTCACTGTTGATCTGTATGCATAGGAGGATGAATAAATGAATGAGAGAATTTAAGAACAAAAGGCAACTCAGCCTTACAGAGAAGGAACTGTCAATTCATTATTGGAAAGGCTGATTGAGTTCCTTTGGATAGACCCTTTTATAATAGATATTAGTAATGGGTCTAATGATCTGGGATAGTCTATTTAGTATAATTTAATCCAGGCTTTAAATTCACAGTTGACCATTGCACACATATTTTTATTATACTTCTCAAAACATTTTGTTAAACTTTAGAGGCAGGATCAACAATGAACAATTTCACATATGAAACACTTCCACTGACAAAATTCTAATGTTTGGCAGGTCTATGCCTGGGGAAATCTGGAGGAAGTTTTCAAAAAGACTCATAGTATAGGATAATCCTGAGACAGTGTAAAAAAATTTGTGGGGGAAAAGGATAGATCATATTTACTAAAGTCTAATGTACATTATTTAGGAGACAGAACCAGTCATATTGAATGTTCTTCTCTCCCTCAAAAGCTACTTTAAGCATAATGTGAAATTATGGTGACCTGGGGAGGACATGCATGGATCATGAAACATTTGTCCTCGGGAAAAAGGGGAGAGGAAGGAAAGGACAGGTGGTGCTGGAGTATACCCACTCTAATGAATTTCTTTTTCCTTCCTTTCTGCTCTCATTTTCTTTGTGTGATGATTATCATTAACATCTTTGTCCATGGAAAAACCAGGAGGTTATTGATTATAACTGAAGAGATTCTCAAAGGTTGGCTGATGATAACTAGATCTGACATAAGAGAGTTAAAAGATAGAAATATGAGTTGATGGAGGACTTCCATCTTTCTACCACTCTAAGGGATCCATTTTTGCTTCTCATCAAAGGGAAAAAGTAATTTTGTCACTGTGTCTCATATTATGTATTAAATGTGTTTCTTCCCCAAACTTGAAACTACTAGGGATTGACTCACATTCTATATCACCAGTAAAGTTTGCTATTAAAATTTTTTATGGCTAATCTTTCTTTAAGGTCAAGCTAAATAAACTAAGTACTTCTTTTGTGTAGACATTATGAAAAATGCTGAGGAAACAAGTACAAGAAAAAAATAAAACAGCTCATGCCATATATATATTATAATTGGGGGAATGACACATAAAAGGGAAATTGGAAAGAGGGGAAAGTATGGGAACATTGTGATGAAATCCAAAGAATAAGGGATGGTTGATTAAGTATTTTCTGTAAATTAAAAGTGAAGAATCTTTACACACACATATTTCATAAAATATTTCCCAATTACATGTCAAATTATTGTAACATTCATTTAGTAATATTTTAAATCCCAAAGCTTTTCCCTCCATCTGGCTTATCCCTATTCTTAAGAAGACAAGAAATTTTATATCAATTATACATGGGGCTCATGCAAAATGTATTTCTATATTAGCCATGTTGTGAAAGAAAACATGCAAACATGAAAAATGATGAAAATAAACAATATATACTTCATTTTGAACACAGAGTTCATTAGTTCTCTTTGGAGGTAGATAGGATTTTTTTCATGATGGGTCCTTTGAAATTGTATTGAACCATTTCTTGATCAAAAGATCTAAGACTTTCACAATTGATCATCCTTTCGATATTTTTGTTACTTGTGCAATTTCATCCTGGTTCTGTTCTCTTCATTTTACATGAATTTGTATGTTTTTCTGAAGCTATCCTACTCCTATTTTTTAATCACAATCATATACCAGAGCTTGTTCAACCACTCTCTTATTGATGGGCTCCAAAATTAAAGAGCCAAATTGAATTATTTGATTTTTCCTCCCTTTTCTTTGATCTATTTGAGATACAGACTTAGTAGTTTATTGTTAGGTCAAAAGGTATGTATAGTTCATATTCTTTTGGGAAAAGATCCAAATTGTCTTCCTGAATGTTTGAGTTAGTCCACAGTTCCACCAAAAGTGTATTGGTGTCCCAAATTTTGCCATTTCACCTTCATGCTTTGTCATTTTTCAAAAAAAATTTAGTCAATTGGATACATGTGATGTGTTGCCTGAGTCATTTTATTTCACATTTCTCTAATTAATAGTGATTAAGAACTTTTATGAAAACTATTGATAACTTTTTATTTCTTTTCCTGAAAACTGTCCATTCATATCCTCCTACCATTTATTGGTGGGGAGATCACTCTTATTTTCATAAATTGCAGTTAGTTCCTTATATGTTTGAGAAATGGGTTACTGCATTACTTTTGTTTGTTCAAAATGTTTTTAATACCATATAATTAGAATTGTCCATTTTTCTTCATGTGATTCATTTTATTTGGTTAAAGTCTCTTCCCTTATCCATAGATCTGACATGTACATCTATGATATCTAATCATCTTCTGAACTGCACAAGTCATCCATCCGTTTCTGGCTTCAGGCACAATACATCTCCCTATCCCCTGGTTACGTAGTAGCATCACTCATCAATCCAACTCTGGTCATGTAGCCCTTGTTGTCAAAAGGGTAAAAGAATCCTAACCACTATCTCATCTGGGAGGCAGTGTCTCCCCTGCACCTGCCTCCCATCCCCATCCTGGCCATTCAATTCAATAATTCAACTTATAGTCAACTTATTAAATTCCTCTATTTTAAGTTAATAATTAGAGCCTGTCATTCTTAATGAGAGCATCTCTCCTTGGCCCCGATTTTCTCTCTAGTTCTCCCACAACAAAAGGAGAAAAGAGAAACATAACTAAAATAAGGGAGAAGTACCCCCCCCCTAATTTGGAGTACTAATTAATGCCAGGCATAAGTTGGCAATATTGCACAGCCATGTATAGAACATGCTAGATATAAAATTAAAGCTTCTTTCTGGGAAATCCAGCCTCTCAACTTTCCCACGATGCAAAACTATGCTCGCAGTTACCAGAAGATACCCCATAGGACTGCTTACATCATCAACCAATTTTTTCCACAGCATTCTTTCCAATTACATACCCATACAATTAAACCTCAAATGGAAGTTCTCTTCAATCAAGTTTAGTGTTGAATATAACTATCTCCTATTGTTAACAATTATATACATAAAACTTATCAAGCTCCATTATTCTTTCTGAAATTCTTCAGATATCACATTGAGAAATAATTATATTCTGCAATTCTGCAAGGATACTGAACATCTACAAAACTTAAAAAAAACTGGACATTTTGTTGTAAATCTCCAAATTAACATTTATTATATTAAATCTTATAACAAAATTGAGTTGAAGTTTTCCTACTCTAATTATGCTGTGAGGATTAGCTTTTAATTTTTCTAGTTCTCAGGGTAGAGTTATTGCCAATCTTAAAAGGGACATAGCTCAGGCTAGGTGCTACTGGAATTCCCAGGGGAAATTTTTAAAATGCCAGCTTCTATATATGGTTAAGGGAAAAGTCTAAAAGGACGATGAAAGGGAGAGCAAAAAGGACACAGGCTGATTCAGCAGTCTTGGAGACTAGGTGAAGTCCTTCCCTTTTGGCTATAAGATTCCTTTTACAGATGGCTCAGGATGATTCCTCCTTCAGATTCATCCTGTAGGGTAACTTTGTATAGGTTTTGGCTCTCTAGGAAATGACTGGGATAATAGTCAGGGCTTCAGGGTTCTGACTTTGTATTCTTTTTTTTTTTTTTTTTTTTTTTTTTTTTTTTTTTTTTTACTCCACTGTCAAGTGACTCTAAGAAAAGACTGTATTTGCAACATCTACTCCAAAACGTCTCTCTTTTGGTCTAAGGCAGAAACTCTTCCTCCAAGAGAACCTAGACTATTTGAATGAAAGATGTAGGCTTTTTAAACCATTTGTTAAAAAGTATTTTCCAATTATTTCTTGCCCATTTCTAATAACCACTCAGGTCTGCAGTTTACCAAACTCAGATTAACTTTCTTATATTCCATAACTCATGCATTTTAATCAGAAAAGCCTCATGTCCTCCAGAAAGAATAATAGCTTAAAAATACCAAAATGAAAGCATTCAAAGTAAAATAATTAATACAGAGAATAAAATGTATTTCATTACTGGCATCATTAAAAAATTAATTGCTGTTAGTACACAATATTTTCTACATTCATCATGCCAAAAACTTTAAGGGAAAACACCAAAATATAAAATTATGAATCCTAGGCCTTTCCTTTGGCTTTTTCTGGAGATTCTGATACCTAGATAGCAAGTTCTACATTTTCAACTTTTTGGAGAATCAACAATTAGTACTATTTCAAACATTATTGGCTAATATTTAAATTGCAAGCTTTTAATACTATAGAGAAAGATCCATCTAAAAATACATTAGAAATACAATATAGACAACAACAAGGACAAATTTGAACTTAAGTTCTCAAGCTTTCTGAGGAGCTTTTAAAAAATTACAAATATTACAAAAACAACAACAAAAACTTTAAGTTATAACGTTTCATGCCATGAGGAACTTTCCTCCATTTTTATTGGTCCAAAGCAATTTCCCAAATTTAGTTTAAATATGTTGGGATATAATAACCTTGACTCAAACTCTCTCTGTGGTTTAACTTCCATTCAAAGCTTCAGCCAACCATCCAAACGTACATACAAACACATGTCTACAAAACCAAACATATACATGAGTCTGGACATTGCAACTCCAGGCTGAACTGAACCCCATTTTGGCCAAAAAAAATTGCTTAGGGTAAGATAGGTAACTTTTGACAATTATTTGAACTCCTACATTCTAAACACCTACAGACTACATAAACACCCAGAGGTCCACGATTTGAGGACACACACATGACACATATACAACAGCAGCCCCTTCCAGATACTTTCTGGGGCAGGCACATAGCTGTGATTGCCCAGAGTTCAATAAACTCCTGTTTAAAGAGTAATTCTGTTTCCTAAATAAATACATGAGTTTATTGTTAAGAATTTCACTCACTCAGTCTACCTGCCAAGTTGATTCTGGACCGGAACTCAGTGGGTTCCTATAAATATATCTCATGTCTGGAGTCACTCTAGCAGGTTGTCCAGGTAGCAACAAATTCGGTTCTCAGTGGGACCTTCAAATATGTCAACCTGGAAAAATACAGAACCACTAAAATAGTTAAAAAGAACAAGTCTTTGATCAGAACAAGAGAGACAAGAGTTCTTATGGGTAATATAGAGAGTCATGCTCACACAAACCAATACCACCACACTGATCTAGGTTCTGAAACTGGGAAAATTGTCTCCAGGAAAATGCACCCTGAAGGGGAATGTTCATCATGGGAATTTCCTCATGGGAATTTTCATCAAAGTAAAGAACATGGGATCTTATATATACTTTAGGGAATATAACCAAAGAAACAACTGACTAGTTACAGAGGGGCTTGGAAAAGAAGATGTAGTCTGAGGTTTGGGTATCTAGAAGAGAAACCAAGAAATCAAAAAGGGTACTTAAGGTACTAATACAAAAAGGGTGCTTGGTGGCTTACTGTTCAATCTGGGAAAAGGGTCAGTTTGGGAGTTCCTTGAAGGCAAGTTCCCATGGGACAATAGAAAATTTGGATGTTTGGCGAACCAGAAGGTCAAAATTCGAACTCTCAATCTTCCAGATAGCCTAACGATAGCCATGCATTCTTTTTGACCTGGCTCAGCTCTTTTGAGCACTTTTTTTACAAAGGAAAGTGGCTTTCCTTGCCATACTTTTGCTAAAAGCAACAGCACGTTTTTGCCTCAGGTGGGACTCAGCCAGCCAGTCCAGCCCAAACCACCTTGGGAGGTCAGGCCAGCTGATTCTGGCTTTTGGCTTTAAAACTAAAATGCCGGAGCCCAGCCAGTGTGTCTCTGCCGCTGATATCCTGACTCCTGACCTGATCTCCATTCCTACCACTTCCTGACTATAAGCCTGCCAGCATTCCAGTCCCTGTGATCGCCGCTTTTCCTGACTCCATTTCTGTGAATCTGGAATCCTGGGATTTCCAAGAAGCGACCCCCACCCTGACTTGCTGAACACCAAGGTTCAGCTTCAACTCTACCGCTAAAGAATTTGAGAAGTATATTCCCCTTTCTCCCTATTTCTAGCCTTCCACGTGTTTCTCTAAAGACCTAATTTAGGCAACCCCCACCCCCACAAGCTCTACACGTGGTATTTTCTACAAAACTGACCTAAGTTTTTTCTCTAGCCCTGAGCCCATGACCAGACACCACCACGTGGACCTAGCATTTACCCTTAATAGGGCCGCATGGCCTATTCACCCCCCTACCTGCTCAGAACTTTGAACTGAAAGCAAAGACTGATTATATATATAAACAAAACAAAACAAAACAAAAAAAAACTCCTTAAACTCAGCAGAACTCAATCAAAAAACCTTAAATTGAACAAGGGGTGAACTTTAAACCTCGGAACTGAATGAGTTTTATTTCTGTTTTAGAGAGACTGTATCTTACTGTATTTTGCTAATTAGTTTTGTAAATTAATCTTGCTTATTTAGTTGATTTTCCTGTTGCACTGAATCATTTTAAGTTAATGTAGTTTGTGGCTGCTAGATTAATTCTGTTTATGATTTTATTGTAACTCCCAAATAATGAGAAAAATCTATTAGAACTGGTAAGAGGTTTTGGCCAGCTTGTTATCTGATACTCATTATATTTCCTAATTTATTTCAGGTTTCATTTTTACTATAATCATAAACAATGCTATGTTCTCCTACCATTTGAACATCTTACAAAGTTATAAATCGCCTTAATTTTGTCTGCCTTGAGATTTAAATTATAATTTTATGAGAGGTCTTTTAAAAATTTACTTTAGATGCTTAGTACCCTTCTGTATAAATGATAAGGTTTTTATGTATTTATTTTAAAGAACTGTTGTCTTAAAGGATAAGCTTTATATATTTTATTCTGAAGAATTGTTGTCTTATATATATATATATATATATATATATATATATATTTTATATAAGTCTATGTTTTAGCCTCTTTTATCAGAAGGGTCTAGAATTCTTGAGGATAAATTAGACCAGAAGGTTTTTTTTTTAATATCAGGTTTTTATATGAAAGCAGTAACAGAATTTGTTGAGAAACTCTTAGCCAAGGTTTAAAAGTTGTAACAAGTATATGATTATTTGAACATCATTGTTTATTGTTTTAAAATGTGTTATTAGAAATATGGTGTTCTATTTGAATATGCATTGTAAATCTGCTATTACACTCATAGAAAAGCTCATTTTTGAGTAACAAAACCTTTCTAGTTCTAAGCTATATATGTATATATAACTTAGAACTAGAAAGGTTTTATATATATATATATATATATAT
>NC_058130.1:367563788-367617211 GCF_016433145.1 Gracilinanus agilis
TTCAGTGTTTTCAATAGGAATGGATGCTGTATTTTGTCAAAGGCTTTTTCAGCATCTATTGAGATAATCATGTGATTTTTGTTTGTTAGACTGTTGATATGGTCAATTATGTGGATGGTTTTCCTAATGTTGAACCATCCTTGCATTCCTGGTATAAATCCCACCTGATCATGGTGGATGATCTTCTTAATTACTTGCTGGAGTCTCTTTGCTAATATTCTATTTAAGATTTTTGCATCTATGTTCATTAGGGAGATTGTTCTATAGTTTTCTTTCTCTGTTTTTGGTCTACCTGGCTTTGAGATAAGTACCATATTTGTGTCATAGAAGGAATTTGGTAGGACTCCTTCTTTGCTTATCATATCAAATAATTTGTATAGTATTGGAATTAGTTGCTCTTTGAATGTCTGATAGAATTCACTTGTGAATCCATCAGGTCCTGGTGATTTTTTCTTAGGGAGTTCTTTGATGGATTGTTCAATTTCTATTTCTGATGTGGGATTATTTAGGTATTCTATTTCTTCTGCTATTAATCTAGGCAGTTTATATTTTTGTAAATATTCATCCATATCTCCTAAATTGTTATATTTGTTGCCGTATAATTGGGCGAAATAGTTCTTAATGATTGCCTTGATTTCCCCTTCATTAGAGGTGAGGTCTCCCTTTTCTTCTTTAATACTGTCAATTTGGTTTTCTTCTTTCCTTTTTCTTATTAGATTGACCAGTACTTTGTCAATTTTATCTGTTTTTTTCAAAATACCAGCTTCTAGTCTTATTTATTAGTTCAATAGTTCTTTTCCTTTTGATTTTATTTATTTCTCCCTTAATTTTTGGTATTTCTAATTTAGTTTTCATCTGGGGATTTTTAATTTGCTTGCTTTCTAATTTTTTGAGTTGCATACCCAATTCATTAATTTCTGCCCTCCTTAATTTGTTAATATATGCACTCAAGGATATAAATTTCCCCCTGAGAACTGCCTTGGCTGCATCCCACAGAGTTTGGTAGGATGTCTCATCATTGTCATTCTCTTCAATGAAATTGTCGATTGTTTCTATGATTTCTTCTTTGACAAATTGATTTTGGAGTATCATATTGTTTGATTTCCAATTGGTTTTTGATTTGCCTGTCCAGGTGCCCTTACTATTTATTATTTTTATTGCATTATGATCTGAGAAGGTTACATTTATTATATCTGCTCTTTTGCATTTGTTTGCAGTGATTCTATGCCCTATTACATGGTCAATCTTTGTGAATGGACCATGTTCAGCAGAAAAGAAGGTGTTTTCCTTTTTCTCCCTATTTATTTTTCTCCACATGTCAATTAAGTCTAATTTTTCTAGGACTTCATTCACCTCTCTTACCTCTTTCTTATTTTTTTTGGTTTAATTTCTCTAGATCTGACAGAGGAATATTTAGATCTCCCACTATTATGGTTTTACTAACCATTTCCTTCTTGAGCTCTGCCAGTTTCTCCTTTATGAATTTGGATGCTATGCCACTTGGTGCATACATATTGAGCAGTGTTATTTCCTCATTGTTTATACTACCTTTAATCAGGATGTAATGACCTTCCCTGCCTTTTTTAATCATATCTATTTTTCTTTGGCTTTGTCAGAAATCATAATAGCCACTCCTGCCTTCTTTTTCTCATTTGACGCCCAAAAGATTTTGATCAAGCCCTGAACCTTAAACTTGTGTATGTCCACCCGCATCATATGTGTTTCTTGTAGACAACATATGGTAGGATTTTGATTTCTAATCCACTCTGCTATTTGCTTCTGTTTTATGAGCAAGTTCATCCCATTCACATTCAGAGTTATAACTTAAGTTGTGCATTCGCTGACATTTTCGTATCCTCCTCTATTCCTACCCCTTCTCCTTAAACTATTTCCTTTTAAACCAGTGGTTTGCTATTGAGACTCTATCCCTTATCCCCTCCCTTGACTAACTTCCCTTTCTAACCCCTCCCTTATTATTCCCCTCTTTTTGTTTTTAAAGACCTAATGAATTCCCTCCCCCTTCTTCTCCCCTCCCTTTTTTTGACCTCCCCACTCCCCTGTTCCCCTTGGTTTATCCCTTCTGACTTTCTCAGTAGGGTTAGATAAGAGTTTTATATCCCAATGGATAGTATAGCTACTCTTCCCTATCTGGGTTGATTACACTGAGAGTAAGGTTTAAATATTACCTCTTAATGCTCTCTTCCTCTCCTTCTTATAATAGTATTTGTCCCCTCTCCTTCCCATGACCTCTTTGTGTGTAATATAATATCCTATTTTTCTTATTTACTCAAGTTTCTCTTGGTGTCCCCTACTATTCACCCCCCTCTTTCCCACCCCGCCATGTTATCTTAGACCATTTAGTATTCTGTCCTCTCCCTATGAATTATTCTTCTGATTGCTATAATAGTGAATAGAGTTCACTACAGATAATTATACATAGTATTTCTTCACATAGGAATGCAAATAATTAGATCTTATTGAAGCCCTTAAAGAGGCAAATTTAAAAAATTATGAGTTTTCTTTCTTTCCCCTCTGTTTCTTATTTACCTTTTCATGTTTCTCTTGATTTTTGTGGTTGGGTATCAAACTTTCCATTTAGCCCTGGTCTTTTCTGTGCAAATACTTGGAAATCTTTGATTTTGTTGAATGCTCATACTTTCCCCTAGAAGTATATAGTCAATTTTGATGGGTAGTTGATCCGTGGTTGCAGGCCCAGCTCTCTTGCCTTTCTGAATATCATATTCCAAGCCTTGAGGTCTTTTAGCGTGGAGGCTGCCAGATCCTGTGTGATCCTGATTGGTGCTCCTTGATATTTGAATTGTCTCTTTCTGGCTTCTTGTAAGATTTTTTTCTTTTACTTGGAAGCTCTTAAATTTAGCAATTATATTTCTGGGCATTGTGTTTTCTAAGGCGAGTGTGGAGGGTGATCTATGGATCCTTTCAATTTCTATATTGCCCTCTTGTCGTAGGAATTCAGGGCAATTTTTCTGAATAATTTCTTTTAGTATGGAGTCCAGGTTTCTATTAATTTCTGGTTTTTCTGGAAGTCCAATGATTCTCAAATTGTCTCTTCTAGACCGGTTTTCTTGGTCTGTCACTTTCTCATTGAGATATTTCATGTTTCCTTCTATTTTTTCAGTCTTTTGACTTTGTTTTATTTTTTCTTGTTGTCTTGAGAGATCATTAGCTTCTACTTGCTCAATTCTATCCTTTAGGGACTGGTTTTCGGCAATAATCTTTTGATTTTTGGCTATGATGTTTTGGTTTTTGGCTATGATCTTTTGGTTTTCCTTTTCAATCTGGTCATTTCTGGTGTTCACTTTGCTTATGAGTTCATTTGATTTCTGAACCTCACTTTCCAATTGCAAAATTCTGCCTTTTAAACTGTTATTTTCTTGCCTGATTTCCTTTTGGGCTATTTCCCATTTCTCTAACCAAATCTTTTCCATCTTTCTCGTCATCTCAGTTTTGAAGTTTTTTAGAGCTTTTGACCAGTTTTCATTATTATTTTGGGAGGGTCCGGATGCTTGTTTGTTCTCCCCCTCTATTTTCTCGGTTGTCTGGATTTTCTCTTTGTAAAAGTTGCCTTGTGTTAAAGATTTCTTTTTCTTATTAATCTTTCTCGTCTGAGCTTCCTGATTCTGGGTAGCCATTGTTATCCCAGCATCTTCTCAGCTTTATCCTCGCGCTCAGGGTCTGTCTGCAGTCTTTTGGGTACTGAGGTCTGAGTTCTGGTTTTTCTCAAGGTCAAGCCCCCTCGTGGACCCCTTGCTTGGTCCTCTGCTGGAGGCTCCTTTACAAGTCTCAGGGAGCTGCTTCCACAGTTGTATACCTATCTGCCTGCGTCCGCGCTCAAAGTCCGTGGGCTTTCTTAAGCTTTTTTGGGTCCTAAATCTTGCTGCTCTCAGGAACAGGCCCTGGAGCTACCAATGACTCAATGGGTGCCCCAAACTTGTTCTATTTCTTTTTAGCTGGCTTCAGCGCTATAGGTGGTGTGTGTGGAGCGGATGGGGGGGGGTTGCTCAGCCCGTGATTTAGTGAGAGCTGTTTCACCCCTTTATAGCATGGAAATGTCCCAATTCCATGTACCTTCCACACTGTGCCCTGTTGTGGGGTCCCTCCGTTCTACTGGGTTTGTTTTTATGTCTCCTTGAGGAGTCTTATATGTTTCGGTCAGGAGAGGATAAGAGCTGCTTTTTACTCTGCCACCATCTTAACCCGGAAGTCTTGGTTCTAAGTTTTTTGAGGTTCACAGCAACCTTGTTAAAGTTGTTAATTATTTCAGCTAAATTTTTAGGTGATTTCCTAAGGTTCTTTAAATATACCATTATATCATATACAAAGAGTTATTGTTTCCCCCATTGTCTATTTTTATTCTTTCATTTTTCTAGCCTTTTTGTTACTTTAGCTATGTTTCTAGTATAATATTTAATAATGGGCTGATAATGGACCTCCTGACTTCCCCCTAATCTTAGAGGAAGGTTTCAAGTTTATTCCCATTAGAAATAGTGATTGCTCTTGGCTTTAGACAGATATCACCTATGATTTTAATAAAAAAATCCAGTGATTCCTTTGCTTTATAGTATTTTTAATAGGAATAGATTTATTTTATCTAAGGGCTTTTGGGGACTTATTAAGCTAATCATATGAATTTTATTGTTTTTGGTACTGATAAGGTAATTTATGATAAGGTAAATTTTTTTAATATTGAATAATTCTTGGAATTTTGACATAAATTCCACCTAACTTTGGTATAAAACTTAACTGTCACCTGTTGATAGTTTATCCTCTTTTGTTTTATGAACCATTGCAGAAATCTCCTTGCTAGGTTTTTATTTAAATCAATTTATTTAAATTCTTGCATCTGTATTAATTAGAGTGATTAAGTTTTCTTTTTCTACTTTCTACTTTCCTCTTTTAGGTATCAAAACCATATTTTTGTCATGAAAGGAATTTGGTACTATGCCCTTCTTTACCTACTTTTCTCAAATAGTTTATATAGTACAGTGATTAATTGTTCCTTAAATATTTGGTAGAATTCATTTCTAAATCCATCTGGTCCTGGCGCTCTTTTCTCAGGGAGTTCATTGATATATTGTTCAATTTATTTTTTTCTAATAAAGAGTATTCTATTTTTTCTATTTACCTAGTCTGTTTACATATTATAAACATTCATTAATTTCAATTAGAGTGTCAGTTTTTCTGGCATATAATTGGACAAAGTAACTCCTAGTAATTTTTTAAATTCATTTTCATTGGTGGTAAGTTAATGCTTTTTACTTTTGATACTGGTAAATTTTCTTTACTTCTTCCTTGTAAAAATTACCTTAATCATATTTTGTTTTATTTTATTTTTATTTTTATATTGAAAGTATAATTTTATAATACTAGCTTTTAAATTTGTTTAAATTCAAATTTCAATGTTTAAATTTTAATTTAACTAGCTCCTTTAATTTTAAGGGTTTTCATATTTTGGTGTTTAATTTTTTATTAGCCCTTAACTTCCATCTTATAATTGGCATGGGATCCGGGGTTTCCTTGGGACATCCCAAACTTCAAAAGTGTCTCAGGTCAAAAAGAATGCAGGAAATTCCTTTTCTTCCTTGTATTCTTGTAGTGCTCAGGAAAAGCTGACCATGAGCACCAGAGTCCCATGATAAGGAAAGACCCCTGAGAGAAACATTCCCCTTGGACTGTCCCCTAGATTTTGTGATAAACACATTTATTTACTCTGTTAAGCATTGACTTGTATGTAAGACATTAATCACCCCCTGAACTATTTGAATCACTTTTTATGTCTTTCAAGACAGAAAACATCACTCCACTCTTGGTCAGGTGGAAAACATCATGCTACTTCTGATTACATAGTAACATCATTCCATCTCCTCAACTCTGGTCATGTAACACCTGTTGTCTAAAGAGTATAAGAAATTCAGAATCCATCTCCTCTGGGAGGCAGTGTTACTCTAAGATCTGTCTCCTGGCCATTCAACTTGCATTCAAATGAATAAATGTCTCTTTTATTTTTAAGCTAATTATTTGAGTCTGTCATTCCTTACAAGAATACCTGTCTTAGGGCCATGGTTTCACTTCCAAGTTCTCCCACAACAGAATCAGTACTATATATTGTTTCCAAGGCAGAAGAGTGAGTGTTAAGGGATAGGCAATGGAGATTAAGTGACTTTCTCTGTGTTATATATCCAAGAATATCTAAGGTCACATTTGAACCTAGGTCTTCCCATCTCCAGGCTTGGCTCTCTGCCTACTGAGTCACCTAGTTGCCCCTTTAATTGGGAATTGACTTGTTATTTTTCTAGTTATTTTTTAGTTGCAATCCCAATTTACTAATCTGCTCTTTCTCTTTTTTATTGATGTACATGTTTAGAGATACATTCCTCTAAGTACTGCTGTAATTGCATCCCACAAATTCTGAAATGTTATCTCATTGTTCTCATTCTTTTTTTTTTTCTTTAATTAAAACCCATACCTTCTGTCTTAGAGTCAATACTGTGTATTGTCTCCAAGACAGAAGAGTGATAAGGGTAGGCAATGGGGGTCAAGTGACTTGCCCAGGGTCACACAGCTGGGAAGCGTCTAAGGCCAGATTTGAACCTAGGACCGTCTGTCTCTAGACCTGGCTCTCAATCCACTGAGCTACCCAGCTGCCCCCTGTTCTCATTCTTTTAAGTGAAATAATTGATTCTATGATCTATTCTTTTCCTATTCATTCTTTAAGACTACTTTCTTATTTCTAACAAAATTTTAATCTATGTTTCCATGGTGGTTATTAAATATATTTTATTGCATTATTATCTAAAAAGATATATTTGATATTTATGCTTTTTTAAAATTTGATGGTGAGGTTTCATGTCCTAATACATAGTAAATTTTTGTGAAGATGACACATACAGCTGAGGAAAAGTAAATCTTTTCTATTCCCATCCAATTTTCTCTAGAGTTTGAGTGCATCTAACTTTTCTAAGATCCTATTTATCTCCTAAATATCTTTCTCATTTTTTTATAGATTAGATTAGATTGATCTAGCTCTGTGAGATAAAATTGATGCCCTTCACTAGTTTAGTTTTGCTCCCTATTTCCTTCTATAATTCATTTAATTTTTCCTTTAAGAATATAAATGCTATATATTATATACATGTACATATATATGAATATAAATGCTTATATATAAGAATATAAAAACATTTGGTGCATATATGTGTGGTATTGATACTACTTCAGAGTCTATGATTACTTTTAGCAAGATACAGTGTCTGCTTGTCTTTTAAAATTTTTTCTTTGTCCAAAATCATGATTGCTACCCAAGGCTTTTGCTGGAAGCATAACAAATTCTGCTCTAGCCCCTTATTTGAACTCTGTGCACATCTTTCTCTTTTAAGTGTGTCTCTTCCAAAAAAACATATTATTGGATTTTGGTTACTAAGCCATTCTGTTATTTGCTTTTGTTTTATGGGTGAGTTCATACTTTTCTCATTCACATTTATGATTACTCACTGTGCATTTCCCTCCATCCTAGTTTTATCTGTTTATGCTTCTTTTTCTTTTTATACTATTCTTTTCTAAAATCTGTAGATTTTTTTAACTCTTACCTTCCGTATATTGGTTCCAAGGCAGAAGAGTGGTAAGGGCTAGGCATTGGGAGTTATGTCACTTGTCCAGGGTCACACAGCTAGGAAGTGTCTGTGTCCATATTTCAACCCAGGATCTCCCATCTCTGGGCATTGCTCTCAATTCATTGAGCCACCCAGCTACCCCCTAAAATCTGTTTTGCTTTTGACCACTGCCCTATTTTATCAGCTTTCCCTTTTAATTCACTTCCTTAATCATATGCCTTTCATCTCCTACTTTCCTGTTGGGTAAGATAGATTTCTATTAATTAAATATGCATATATATGCATATATGTATGTATGTATATTCTTCCTTTAACCAATTTAGACTTGAATGAGTTTTACATATTGCCTGTCCTTTTGCCTCCATTTTCTCATTCACTGCAAAAACTCTTCCTTGTGTACCTTTTTTTATGTGAGATAATTTTCCTCACTCTCCCTTTCTCATCTTCTTCCAAGTCATCTGTCTTTCTTGCTTTTCCATTTTTTATATCATCCCAACATAATCAAGTTAATTTTGTGCCTTCTTTATATGTAGAATCTGTGTAACTACCCTAATAATTATTAAGTTTTTTTAAAAAGTCACATGCATCATCTTTCTATATACAAAAGTAAAGAATTTAAACTTACTAAGTCCTTATAATTTCTATTTCATTTTTTTCCTTTTCATGATTCTCTTGAGTCTGTCATTTGAAAGTCAGATTTTCTATTCAGCTCTAGTCTTTTTATCAGAATAGAAAAAATATCCTCTATTACATTATATATATATATGCATATATATATATTTCCTTTGAAAGTTTATACTCCATTTTGGTGGGAGAGCTTTTCTTGGTTGTAATTCCAGCTCTTTTGCCTTCCAGAATATCATATTACAAGTGCTTTATTCCTTTACTTGGTACCTATTAAATATTTTGTTATTCTGACTGTGGCTACATAATATTTAAATATTTTTTTTCTTCTACTTGAAGAAAAAAATTTTTTAACTTGCAAGTTCTGGAGTTAGGCTGTAATTTTCTTAGGGTTTTCATTTTGAGATCTCTTTGAGGTGGTAAATGATAGATTCTTTCAATTTATATATTACATTTTTGTTCTAGAATATTGGAGAACCTTTCCTTGATGAATTCTAGAAATACTAAGGTTTTTTAAAATTATCTCTCCTTGTTCTATTTTCTAGGTCAATTTTTCTGTGATGAGATAGTTCATATTTTCTTCTATTTTTTCATTCTTTTGACTTCATTTTATTGTTTCTTGATATCACAAAATAGTTAGCTTCCTCTTGCTCATTTATATTTTGCTTAATGAATTATTTTTTCAGTGTGTTTTTGTAACTCTTCTGCCATTTGGTCAATTCTGGTTTATATGTTACTTTCTTCATAACTTTTTTTCTGCCTCTTTTATCAACCTGTTAATTGCATTTTCATAATTTTCTTCCTTTGTTCTTGTTTCCTTATATATTTTCCCTTTATCTCTCCTGTTTTTGAAAATATGTTTGTTTTTTTAGGCCTTCCAGGAATTCTTGTTCACCTTGTATCTAATTGTTTTTTTTTCCTTTGAGGTTTTATTTGTAGATCTTCTGAATTTATTGTCTTCTTCTGAGTTCATATATTGATTTTTCCCATCAACAGAGTAACTTTTTATTATTAGGTTCTTTAATTGTTGTTAATTCATTCTTAAGCCCCATTTATTGATTTGGAACTTTATTTTAAAATTTGACTCTGCTCCTGGTTTTGCATGGGGAGGAAACTATCTCTAACAAGATTTTTTTTCACTATTGGTTTTGGAGCCATTTCTGGAGGTTTGAGAGTTATTCATGCTTTCAAGGTAGTCTGAAGTGAAAAGAGGTATAGTTACTGCTCTCCTGGTCTGCACCTTTTCCCTGGAAGAGGGATTACAATTAATACTGCTCCACAGGGAACCTTCTCCCTTGGGACCAGATCTTGATTCTTTGTGACTAGAAGTGTTACTGCTCCTGAGATTTCTTATTTCACTGAGACCATGAGATTCAATTTGAGATGCTATTTTTAAGTTGTTTTGAGAGGAATGTTGGGAGAGCACCACTGAGTACTATCTTTTCTCCATCATCCTGGTTCTATACTCCAAAGTCCTTGAGGAATCTTAAATTGAAGAATTTTGTTGTAAAGTATATACTATATCTATATATCTATATGCACATATATGTTATTTAAGTATGTATTGTATTTATAGAGTTTTCTCATAAGAAGATCGATTCATATTTGATAGCACACAATCATTTTTTCCTTCTTTACTATTCAAAAGAAAGACATCATAGGAACAAAGAGCTGGAAGGTTATTTAGAGTTTTAAGATTATTTATTATCATATTATTTTAGAAATGAGGATACTGAAATCTAGGAAGGCTAAGCAAAATGGAAAATACCCACTCTAGAAAATTATTTCACAAACTAAGAAGTTATAAAAATTATTTACACTTGCATTTGACTATATACAGATACGTTACTATATATTGCCTATTTTTAGTGAGAAAATGTATTTTGACATTAATCTCAGAGTCAGAAGAGCAGGGTTCAAGTCCATGATTGACATCAACTGACTGTCTATGTCTGTTGCTAAATCACTTTCCTCTGAAGCTTTTAAATAAAATCTGGACACTCATATCAGAATTTCTTGCTTCGTAATATTGTCAAGAGTAAAGTCTTTTGAAAATGTGACATTGTTACAGATATTTGAATGGACTCATTTCCTCTAAGTGCAAAATGCACTGATACTGTGAAGGTGCAGTGGTTTTACACTGCAGAGCCTACCTCCACTGATACATACTGTAATTCTTCTTCATTGCTTCATGCTGAATGTGTATAATTTAGACTTTTGCACAATTTTCCAAGGAGGAGTTGCCCAGTATAATGGAGGGAAGATCATCTGAGAGAACTCCCATGTCCTAACAGATTGGAGCAGCTTTGAGGTTGAACTTAGCAATGATCTGATTGGTATTTGAGGTCTAAAGATCCTGGATATTAAGTAATAGTATTTGACTGTGACAAATAATGGATTTTAAAAAGATAAAATTTCAGGATGTCATTTTAAAAATTAGATTTCTTCTTTTTAGCTCACTTCTGACTGAAATCCATGCCAGGAAACTGATCTAGAAACAAGCATCAAAGATAGGGCAGACTATTTATTTTCTCTTCAGAAAAATCCATCATTCACTGGACACCATATGAAGCATCTGAATAAAGGTAATGCATGAGCCAGTTGAATACAATGAATTCTTATTTCTCCAAACATCTGCATCTGCATAATGTTTAATGCAAGATGTCTTGAAATTTGCCTGAAAGGCTTTTCAGTCTCCAGGTTAGTGGGGAGAAAGCCCCATGGCGACACATTTAAAAAAACTAGGAAGAGATTGAGAAACCAAATCCCATCTTCCAGTGTTGGAGGATAAAGTAAATAGGATTGTATCCCTTCACAGTAATAGTAGTTAATATGCAGATAGAGCACTTCTAGAGAATTAGTTTGGCTCTGGTTCAGCTCCTAGCAATATCAATATTAAATTTCCACTTAAGTCTCCAGTACAGATGAATAAGTAGGGGATTAACATATTTCCAAATTCATTTCTATTATTTATCTTGATGGCTGGTTTCCTGCATTGAAAACAAAAACTTACTAAATTAGTCCACAGAAAAATTATTTTTACCATAAAATGGGGAAATGAAACATTTTTGTACTCACAAAGGCCTTTTTCTCGAAATATTTGGTAGTCTTATAACAGAATAAATGGGAAATGATTACTTTCCCCACGATTTTAACATGGTTTATATTTCAAATAGGTCCTCCCCCAAAACATCTTTGGTTCCAACATGAGCCTGAGCATTAGACCAAGAGTTATTTTCTCAAAAAGCCAGAGTTACACATTAATGAAGTTAAGCATTTTAAATGAATAGATTTATGGCTTTCATATGACACTGGAAAATTAATTGCATTTGTCCATCTTTATTTTTTTTTTCCTCTTTCGCATTGCTAACCAGGTATAAACAGCAATGCTTGGCTGCTATCATATAATGTTCCCTATAGTGATTTCTATTGTGCTTGCATTTCATCCATCATTTTACTCTTGAAATTTGGCACAATATACATAAAATTAGAATATCTACCCCTGGTATTATAGATGCTGCCAGACAGCACCACTGATATAAAAAAAAAAGGCTCTTTGCAGACCACCCTTCAACCATCACAATGACAAAATAATTGTAGGACCCGCAAGATTAGTCAAACTGCATGGGAACAGGACACTCAGTTTGTGACAGAAGCAAGTATGCTATTAAGGAAGTAGCCAAGTAGGGGCATGCTGTTCTGACACTTTTCTTGTTGCCGATGAATATAGAATGACTTCTTTGAGTGAATGTCAGGGCATGGTGATTAGCATAATTAGAACATACACTTATGCCACAGTTGTAACTGTATAAAGTTCCAGTGAGTAAAGATTAGGAACAACTGGAAATAGGTTCCTAGGGACTACAGGCATCCCCTAGAGAAAAGGCAGAGATTAGGTAGTGGTTAAGAACACACACCTGGATGCAGCACCACCGGAGTCCACAAGTCCAATTGGCCTGGAATGGAACTGTTTGCTGCATTCCATGAGATGGGAAAGGTCTTCAGAATAAAAAAAATTAGCTCATTGGCCTCATGCAGATCTATTCTTTTCCCAAGCATCTGAATTTTGTCCTTCATGTTTTAAGAGGAAGCCAGATAACCATTTTTCCCTCTCCATGAAAATTTTCACTAAGTGCGGAAGCATCTAACAATAACTTGAATTTTCAAATCACACAAATTACTGTAGGTTAAATTAATGAGGCATTTTATGTGCTGGTCCCCGTCGTGCCTTTTTCAATTTCTCCATGATCTTTTAAAAGTGAATTGTTGGCAGATCATAGAATCATTGATCTAGAGCTGGAAGGGACCTTAGAGGTCCTCTAATCCAATCCACTCATTTTACAATGGGGACAAAGAAGCTCAAGGAAGTTGAATGGCATCTTGAATGTCACATACGTAATAAATATCAAAGGTGAAGTTTGAACCCATGAAATCCTTTCTACTCATGGTTAGGAAACTAAAAAATCCTCATATACAGCTTAATTGAAGAATATATGCCATCTTATAGCTTCTGTTTTGCTTGTTTATGAGGAAAATTATCCCCACCCTGTTTGATGCAGCAGACGAAAGCCTGAATTTCTGGGATCAACTCCAGCATCTATGAAGTAAGTCCCCTGGTGTCAGCTTGAACATCAGCATTGATGATGTAGGGAGGAGAGAGTTAAATTCAAAAAGGGGAATTCAGGAAGGAAATCAGACTCTCTACCTTCTGACTTTGGACTGCTTGGGGGGTCATTCTGCTGCCAGGTAAATGGAGAAGACATATTTTGGGTAAACTTTCTTTAAGAGCAATCTACCTCCAGCTTCTCACTATCATCTCTCACCTTTCTTTTCTATTAATAAAATATTAAAAATCTATGGCCAGACTCCCCATTTTTTAATCTTAATACTTCTAACCTTGACAAAAATCAAGTCTATTTGGAAATCATTAAAAAGGCAAAATTTGACACCTTGTTGGTATACTATGTTAATTTTATAGTAGATAATGAGATACATTTGGAGTCAGAAAAACCTGGCTGCAAATCTTACCCCAAATATTTAATATTTTTGTGAGTATAGTGTCACTTAAACCAACATATAATCTATATGTACATATACACATATCATTAGATCATTTATTAGATAAATTTGGAGTCTGGAAAATCTAACTTCAAATCTTGCCTCAGATGCTTAACATCTGTGAGACTGAGTCTGAGACTGATAAGTCACTTCAACCCTTAGAAGTCTCAGTTTCCTCATATGGAGTCTCAAGCAATGAAGCACCAAATTACAAGATTATTGTGGGAGCCAAGAGAGAAATGTGAGTTATTATCACTATTACTATTTTATTACTGCCAGTACTGAAACTACTACTATTAATTATAACACCAAAAAATAATTTTACATGAGGAGTGATTTTTTTTCCAGAAATGTCTTGATCATGTGTTTTATGCTACTTTTAATTACAGCAACCAAAAAAGAAAGTGTGGCATATATTTTGCATACAGATCTTAGTGTCAGAAAGACCTGTTTAAGTTCTGACAAATACTGATTTTGTGATCTGAGGCAAGTCTCTCAATCTCTTAGTATCTCAGATAACTTCTTATGAACATAAAGTTTGTAGGAGTTGTTAATTTTCAACAAGGAAAAGAGTTTCCACTTAGAAAATTTTCCACATCCATGAAATCCTAGCTCTGGTACAACAAATAAACAATAATTACAAATATCTACCTGTGAAGAATTAATATAGATATAAAGGTAGATGAATACTATTTTATGCTCCTAAATTATTTCTATCTGTCTGTCTTTCTATCTATTTATCTATCTATCTCCTTCCCTCCTACCTATCTATCTGTCTTTCTACCTGTATATGGATGTGTGTGCATGATTGTATACCTACAACTATGCAGATGTATAAGCAAAACCATACACACAAACACATAAATTTGGAGTTAGGAAAACCTAGAAATCTCACTTGACTATTACAACAGTCTTATAAGTAGGAATTTCATTGTTTGATTATCCATGTGAGAAAATTAAGGCATAAATCATCTGTTAAATACATACCTTTTCACTCACTCTGTAGCAGACACTGTGTTAAGTGCTGGAGATACACACACACACACACACACACACACACACACACACACAAATCAAAAGATAATCCTTGCCGTTGAGGAGCTCTCTCCATCTTATGAAGAACTCAAAGACTTTATCAACAACTACTAATGACATATCCCCCTCCCTAAATCTAGTAAAACATTGTTAAATACTTGCCAATGACATAGAAAAATGAAAGCTTTGATTGCTAGTTTCCTTTCCTCATAAACATTGATAATTGATTACTAATCAGAACATCATTAGCCACAAGCAAAAAAACCACAGTGGAGATACCAATTATTAGCCTACTCCTAGGCTGAAAGTAGGACAGAATCCTATTTGCCCTGTATTTGGAAATGTGAGCCTCCTATTTGCTTGAGAGCACTGCTGATTCACAGACATTTGCCAGAACGCCACTTTGAGGAAAGCTCCATGGCTGGGCAGAGAGAGAATCTTATCATGACCACCAGACTGAGCTTTGGTTACTGAGACCTTTTGAAATCAGGTTGGTAGTCTGTTCATAGAGGGTTTGATGTTGTATTATCGAACAGTTAATAAAGTTTAATCATATGCTTGATGAGTATAAGTCTTGTAAGTTTAACTTCTGCCTTAACAAGCATATATAACAGTAAATCAGTTTTATGCACTTTGTGTGTTACAAGAAGATAAACAGCTTGCTCTAAGGTCATCTAGCTTCAAGTCCACAGCACTCCTTTAGGTCACTAGTATCTAATTTTTAACATTTTGAGACAATGTCAATGTGGGAACCTAACCTGAGCTCCTTGAATATTTTATTCTGTTTGAACGATCATATATAAGCCATGTGTTGTAATGTAGCTGTTCCATGTTTTTTTGATATGCTACTCTCAGATCTCACAGTAGTTTTCAACAGAACAGAAACAATACTCCTCCCCCTCCCCCAAATGAGGAGACTTTCTACAGAGGTTCTATTTTGCCACGCCTGAAACCTGAAACTCCTGATATGCTGAGGAGTGATTTTGAAGTGGGACCTAGTGCTGTGCCATTACTTGGACTTAGGAAGCCAGCTGTGCAAGTTGTTGTGTTGGAAGAAAGGCCTGCTGGGAGAGTAGCCTGCATGTGTTCCCTAATTTTCTGAATTATCATATCCTTATAATCAGTTTCTGAGCCATGAAGCAGTCATGAAGCCTGAAATCCCAGGTTCCAGGAGAGAGGCAAGGATGTATAGTCTGAAGAGGACTGTTCTATTTATCCGCTCATCACTCAGCATCTATATGTTTTCATCATTGCTTCCGCCTTATCTATGCCCCCACTTCAGTTAATTTATCTTAATGATGTTTCATGAGACCCAGATGGTATTCAAAAATTTGAATGAGATGTGTTGCTTAGCTCATGAAAGCATATTCAGAGAGAAAGGCTTATTTTCTCTAGGAAAAAACATAAGACCTAAACTGTCTGAGAATATTGACTATTCCATGGATTTCTAATTATATTGTGCGCAGGCTTCCATTCCTTGGACCACCTCATTATGGGACTTATTGTGAGGCCTTATTTTTAGTAATTTAGAACCAAAACCCTTCAACTATCAAATTATTACATAAATTTACTTATCTATGTTACATATCATTTTTTCTGTAGCAGAATGCAGACTTCTTGAGAAAAAAAAGAATATAGTTTTTAGGTTTTTATTTCCGGTACCTAGCACAGGCTCTGGCATAGGTATTTAATGATATTCTGGAAGGCTTGAAGAATTGAATTGGCTTGAATATCAACATTACATATTGACTAGACATTCTTGAAGTAGATTTTTTTACCTGCAAAGTTTCTCTGATTCGAGTTTTTTTAATGTAAAAACTTTTAATTAAGTAGAAACATAATGTTTTTTATCAAAAACCCCACAAATTCTCACATTATGCGTTGTACATTTTATGTCATTTTTCCGTTACTTTTTGAAATGTCTTCTTACCTCAGGTTCAGTACAGGTATCTTTTTCTAAGATATACTTTGCTTCAAGCCCTTTTCCATGAGAATCTTTTCACTAGCCTTCTCTCAACCTGCCTCAATGGCCACACCAGTCTTTACCATGAGGTATTTCTGACCTGTAGTCCCATTCTCCTGGCTGGAGATTGCTTCTATGGAACATTATACAAGAAAGGTTCCCTTTCCTCCTCATAATCAGAACCCAGTTCTGGAACTATGAACCAGCGTAAAGTAAATGTTGCCATTATTCTGGAGAGGTTGTATCAATCTACTCCTTATTCTGGCTCCCAAAACCATCTCTCTGACTTTTTGATTCAAAGTTTTCTGATTTCTTTCTTGGCTACCACTTTTAAGTGGATGTATGGAATGTAAGATCCTTAGGAGTTGGTACTCTTTCCTTTTATGTTTGTCTGCCAAGTAATAGAAACCCTTCTCCCAGTTGCTAATGCAATAGCATCATGATTTCCTTATATTTTCTTTGAATATATTTTGTATTTACTTAGTTAAGTGCATTATGTATCTTTCAGGGAGAAATAATTTCCTTAAGGAGAAAGACTTTCATCATTATATCCACAGTGACTAGAATGGAGAAGAATATATCTAAGTGGTAATAGGGAGACCTTGGAGGTATTAAATTAGAGAAAGAGAGGAAGAGGGGAAGAGAGAGAGAGAGAGAGAGAGAGAGAGAGAGAGAGAGAGAGAGAGAGAGACAGACAGACAGACAGAGAGAGAGAGAGCGAGAGAGAGAGAAAGTGTGTGTGTGTGTGTGTGTGTGTGTGTGTGTGTGTGTGTGTGCATTTAGGAAGATTGTTTTGACAGAAAGGACAGGAGACTTGATATAGGGTGACCAACCAGGTGGCCATTTCAATATTCAGGTATATGGTCTGCATGAAGCCATTTTTAGATTGCACTATGATAATTTCAGTGTCAGAGGAAAGAAAGGCATCCAAGCTATGTAATCAAATGTGGAGATAATAGGATTTGACAACTCATTAGATATGGGAAGGGTGAGAAAGAATGAGGGTTCAAGGATGACACCTAGCTTGTGAGCCTGGATAACTGGAATAATGATGGCTCCCTTGAAAGTAAAAGGGAAGTTAGAAAAAAGGGAAAGTATTTGGGGGGGGGTAAGATGAGTTCAGTTTTAGACATGCTATGTTAAAGCTATCTCTAGTACAAATTTCTTTAAGTGTGTACCCATTCTTCTCTACAGTGACTACATCGATGGAAATGTATAATTGAGTTTTCAGAATTGATTATGATGTTTTTGTGATTATATTTGTTTTATTATATCTTTTCAATATAATTATATATTTTGCCTAATTTCTAAGTAAATGACTCTGTTTAAGATTTAAAAGTGTCACCTTTATGAGAGGCTGATTTCTCTGAATGGAAATGTGAACTCGAGTTAAAGTTATGAGTAAAGATATATTCCACCACAACAGAGTGGTCTCTTGGACCATACAAATATTTTCATGTAATTAAATTTATTTAAATATATTTAATAAAGTAAAATTTAAATGTAACCAAATGACCAATTAGTCATTAAACGTTTATTTATGCACTATGGTGATGATCCTTTTTTAGGTATCTAGTTCTGCCACTGTAAGGTCAGGTTGGAGTGATGAACCATTATAAAGAGTAAGAAGTTATCTATTTACTCAGTTAAGGGATATGAAGCAATAGAGAATCACATATCAGTTATTATTTGCCTTTTGTATTAAGAATCTGGTTTGGGAAAATGCCTTA
Source organism: Gracilinanus agilis (assembly GCF_016433145.1). Classification (NCBI taxonomy): domain Eukaryota; kingdom Metazoa; phylum Chordata; class Mammalia; order Didelphimorphia; family Didelphidae; genus Gracilinanus; species Gracilinanus agilis. Next base: position 367,581,830 of record NC_058130.1, read on the forward strand.
TGATAGTGGTAAAATTTTGTGAATGTATGTCTTCCTATCTTATGTATTGTTTCAAATCAATAATCAGAGAGTTTATATTTATATATTTCTTTTTTTGCATCTATCAAGGAAAGCAAAAAAAATAAAAGTATTTCATTTGGAAGAACAAAATATGTTATGTTGAAAAAATGCAAGTTTAGCACAAAAAGTTACCCCAAAAGAATATAAAAATTATAAAAATGCAACATGATTACAATGGTCTATTACAGAAATATTGTAAATAATTCTGAGACATAGATGTTTATTACTTTATAAGGTAGACTTGAAAAAGATGTCTCTCTTTAGTCTTTGAGATAAGAAAGCATCTCTGTTGCTTGTGCAATCATTGGAATTAACTTGTTGAATTTGGATTTATGTTCTGAATGCTAATTACCTAATTTTTTTTCTAATTTTTGCTCATCACTTCCCAGATATGTTCTGTCTGTCTATACCAGACATATTGTTATATTCATAATCTGGGAAATGATGGATGCCACCTTGAATGATAGGAATGGCAGTTGGAAGACTGAGAATGTTCCCAGGTGCCGTGAGCTGGGGCAAATGTCATTTGGTCCCACGGTATAAATACCCCTGACAGCCACTTTGAGGAGGCTCTTTGGAGGTCTCTGGACAGGAGTCTCTGGACTGGGAAATCTCGGAGTGGGTGGTGAAGGGTGGAAGAAAGGTCTATGAAGAAGAGGGTTAGAATATCTCTGAAGCTATTTCCTGATAGACTGCAAGAGCTAGTGCATCACCAACATTGATAGTGAGAAAGCTGAGAGAATAAGACCATCAATACAGCTGCATCAATAGCTTCCCTATTCTCTGGCTTGGCTGTGGCCACGACTGGCCATAGAGAATGGAAGTGAGCAAATCTCCAGCTCTCACCTGATCAATAGCCTCCAGTCCTGATTGTCAACTACTTTATAGATAATAGATCAATAGGGTCTCCAATCCCAAATCCTTGTCCTTGTTATCCTTTCCCTGGGTGTAGATAAAAAGTGTTCAGCAAGTACCTTCCTGAGTGGTTTATATCACAGCCCTTGGGAAGGGAGTCAAACTCAGTCATATCTCAACATTATCCAGGGCAAATCAACAGCCCAATACTAAACTGTCCAACCCCAGGTTGGACCTAGAAAGGTTACCCATCTATCTAACCTCTCAAGGGTCCTCCCCAGGCAAATGTTAGAGAAAAAGGGAAAATTACAGCACCTCTCAAGAGTGATCAGAGTTGGTGTCCCTCCATCATCTACAGCTGAGGAGAATACAGATAAATACATCAATATCATTGTACATCTATACATTCTCCATTGGACCCTTTTTGTTTTTAACAGTATCCAACAGGGTTGATGTTGAGGAAAGTAGATCTTTTCTCTTTAAAATGAATTTCAGGAGAAGATAAGTGGCTTAATAGATTAAAGGCCAGGCCTACAGATAGGAGGTCCTGTGTTCAAATCTGACCTCAGTTCTAGACCAGGATATAAAGGATTACCAAAACTAAAAACAAGGAAAAGAAACAATTTCAAGATAAATTGGATTTCCAACTTTAAGAATCAAAAATCTTAAAATAAGCAAGTATTAACAGTCACTGTTCCCTATTAAGAGAAATAAACATATATAGTTATTTTTACTAGTGTACATAAATGTTTTTACTTTAATATTTCAAAGACATCTATAGTCTTAATAAATTTACTATTCCTGTCATACAGTGCAAAACACAATCCAATAACAAATCTATGGAAAAATTCCTGGAGCTCTTAAATGGTTATCCATATTTTTCCAAAGAACTGCCAAAGAGGACGCACCTAGTGCATGAGAGAATTCCCCCTACATCATATTAGTTCTGTGGACATAAAACAAATATTCAAGCTGGCCATCAATTGCACTTTAATTTTCCATATGAGCAGGCCACTTTGTTTTCTGATCATATTTCTCCTCAGTGATACAACTTAGATAAGAAAGAAGACAAATTCATTTTTATATAGTAGATATAGAATCCCAGTACCTTACACTTAGAGGGGAATGGCAAAATGAGTTAATAATGGCTTGCAGTCAAAAAGATTCTAGGGCTGGTTTGGTATTTAGTAGTCACATAAATAAAAAAAAAAAAGTCACTGAATTTCTTTGTGTCTCCTAATTTCTCTTAATGATTGCTGTTGCCTCACAAAGTTGTTTGTGAGGCTGAAATATAACAGTAGATGTTAAACTATTTTCAGAACTCAAAAAGAATAAAGCATATATTTAGAAACCAAAGTATTATAAAACCCCAAAATATAAAAAATTTAAAAGTGGGAAAAAGGAAAAAATGCTTTGAAATGGAGAACCAAGGGGAAAAAACCCTAAAAAATAAAATTTACCTATTGCTTGGAAATAAAAAGTTAAGTTTTTAACTTAACTCAAGTTAAAAAAGATGTGAGAGTATCATTACTATATAATTACTATCATAATTTTATGCCATAAAAATTAGGAATCAAGGTCAACATGCAGAAAATGCATGCCATAAAATAGTAAAGGGAGAATTGGGAAAGTAATGTGTCCAACTGTAATGAATCATGTGAAATAGTAGTAGAGTCTTTCTTGTCCTCTTATGTCATTATTCGAATAAAATGGATTTTAGAGAACACTTGAGAGTTCAGAAATTTAGTAATATCCTTTGTCTATTCTCCAAGGGAAAGTAGAAAGTATAAATTGGTCATCTATACATTCCTGCATGCACAAACATTCAACAATCAAACATTGTGTAAGTGATGGTTTAAGAATCTGTTGTTAAAAGTTCACTGAATTGCCAAAAGGAAAAAAAAAAGAAAAGCATTTTAATATACTATGCATATTACCCAAAGTATAAAAATAGAGAAGTAAATTCATAGTTGTTATCCATACTCTTGTTTTTTTAAAAATCTATTCCCATATTTCCCTTCCAGACCTACCAGTACTACTCTTAAGAAGGAACTTGGAGATTGGGGGCTCAATTTCCTCTCCTTGTCAGGGTGCAAGAGTCTAATAAATCACTGGATTGACCATAACCAAGTCAATAAAATAAATATGAGGTGGGGGTGGAGAGGAGAGGCGAGGAGACAAGAGGAAGAAGAGAGAAACAAGGATGGAAAAGGAGGAAAGGAGGAAAAATGGAAGAAAAATGTCTTTTAAAAAAAGAGCTGTTGACTTTGCTATTAAGCCAGCATAAAAAAGAGCCATGTCTGGAAACTCCTCTCTCTACAGAAGGAAAAAAAAATGAAATAAGACCTTTGTCTTGCTCAACATCTTTCCTTGTACTAGTGAGTTCATGGGTATTGCCTAAATATCTAGAATCTAAAGAAATGAAAGTAAAAGCAGACAGTATCATCAACCATAAATGAACAAAAATTTCCTTCATAGAATATCAAACAAAATGATTATTCAACTTTTCCTTAAAGGCATCTAATGACTGGGAATTTTGTACTCCCGAGCAGTCCATTCCATTTTCATGTAACTTTAATTTTTAGGCAGTTTTCTTTATAGCCACTCTGAATTTTTCTCTTCTCTCTGTAATTTCTGGCCATAGTTTGATTCCTATGTTTGATCCCTTGAGCTGAGAAGAAAAAAAGCCAACACACATGCAATATCCATGCATCCATTCATCTATTAAGTCTTTTTTTTCAGCTTAAACATCACCCAACCTCAAATGGTAAAATATTAGGTCCCTTGACCAAACACTGAACACTTCTGCATTCTTTGTAACTTAAATATCTCCTTTCTAGAATGTGGAACCTAAAATGAAATCCAGTTCTGTAGATATGCTCTGACCAGAGCAGGATTCTCATCTCTTACTCTGATTTGATTATCTCCTTCCTCCTAGACATTGTGCTTCACTTAATGCAGTCTATAATTCCATTAGCTTTTATGTAATGAATGTCACACCATTGGATTTTTTTGAATGTGTAATCCAAAAAGCATCCCTGATCCTTCAGAGACAAATTACAATCTCACCATTCACTGTCTTCAATTTTATTTTTGAGCATAAGTGAAAGACTTTGCATTTATCTTTATTGAACATTCAGTTTATTTGATTTGTAACACTATTGTAGCCTATCAAGACCCATTTGTGATTTGATTATTATCTAACTATCCTCAGCTTTATGCCCTCTGTGAATTTATTGAGAATTTTTCTTTTTTTCTCTATGAAAGGCAATGCTTGGGGGCAGCCAGGTAGCTCAGTGTATTTAGAGCCAGGCCTAGAGATGGGAGGTCCTAGGTTCAAATCTGACCTCGGACACTTCCTAGCTGTGTGACCCTGGACAAGTCACTTAACCCCCATTGCATAGCCCTTATCACTCTTAAGCCTTAGAACAGTTACATAATATTGATTTTAAGGTGGAAAGGAAAGGTTTTAAAAAAAGTCAATGATTTTATACACACATAAAAGGTTATATGCATATACACATATCTACATACATATTTATATATGTACACACACATATATATCAAACCACACCAATCTAAGCACTTCTATATAGGGTACACTAGAAGAGAATGTTCCAAGTTAACCCTGAAACATTAATAGCAACTGACCCCTGAACCAGTTCTAAATACATATGATCATTTTCTTTTCTAGTTCACATCTCTCCATCTTTTTTATAAGAATGGTATGAAATATTAAATAAACTTTATCTTTCAATTCCCCCCATCTATCATTTTAGTCATTGTCTGGCCAGACTGAGAACAGACCTCTGATACGTTATGTTTGATACTAGAGTAAAAAAAATCCCCAAACACATAAATCATTCACTGGTTAACAAAATTATATTCGCTTACTTATATGAAAAGAAATCTACCCTCCAAAGATAGGCATTGAATACAACTCATGCTGATGTAGTTGAGGGAAACTTCTTTGCTTGACTTGCCCATTGCTTTCCACAAATCATAAGAGTAAGCCTTGAGCTTATTGGAACTGTTTGATACCCAAGTAGCCAGAAATCAATGTCAGCAATTTAGCCCCCAAAGTGAACCAAGTCTTGAGATTCAATACCTCTCTAGGAAAAAACTAGCTTAATTTGTGTGGAAAGAAATTAAAATGTGGCTCCTACTACAGTAATAGCAACTGACACTCAATTATTGCTTTAACTTCTTTTTTTTTTAAACCCTTGTACTTCGGTGTATTGTCTCATAGGTGGAAGAGTGGTAAGGGTGGGCAATGGGGGTCAAGTGACTTGCCCAGGGTCACACAGCTGGGAAGTGGCTGAGGCCGGATTTGAACCTAGGACCTCCTGTCTCTAGGCCTGACTCTCACTCCACTGAGCTACCCAGCTGCCCATCAATTATTGCTTTAAATTCATTGTCTTATTGAGCCTTATTACAACTCTGTGCAGTAAGTAGTACACATAGTGTTCTTATTTTATGTAAGAAGAAGTAGTGGCTTAGATGTATTAAATGACTTCCTCAAGGTCACACAATGATAGAGGCAGGACAATGAGGAAGAGAAATTAAGTGAGAGATTGTAAGACCTTGCTTTTTTTGAAAACCAAGTTGAAATTTTCTCTTTTCAAGTGCAATGGCATCTCTCCGATTTTATATATATATATATATAATCTCTCAATCAGTGGATCAGTTAGCATGTGTGGTCAGACTTGAATTTAAACAGTCATAGGCCAGTTGAGCAATTATAAGGTCATTACAATAGTCCAAACGCAATTATGATAGCCTGAACTAAAGTGTTCATTGTGTGAATAGGAATCATGGGACTGTTGTGGGAGAGATAGCAGAGGCAGAAGTAAGTAGATTTAGAAACTGAATAGATATTCATTTTTATTCAGTTGTTTCTTTTGTGTCTGATTCTTTATGACCCCATTTGGGATTTTCTTGGCAAAGGTACTAGAGTGGTTTGCCATTTCCTTCTTCAGCTCATTTTACAGATGAAGAAACTGAGGCAAGCATGGTTAAGTTACTTTTCCAGTCACACAGCTAGAAAGTTGTTTGAGGTCATATGTGGTCAGTTTTTCCTGATTCCAAGCCTGGCACTCAATTGTTGTGTCATCTAAATTGATACATATGTGCGAAATTATGGGAGGAGGTGAAGAATTGAGGATAATGCTGAGATTAAAAACCTGGAAGACTATAAGAATTTTAGTTTCCTGGGCAAAATAGGAACTTTCCATACACGTGTGAGTTTGCAGCAAAAAGATGATGTTAGTTATGGGATATTTAGTTTGAAATAACAGGCAGTTAGTAAAGTGACAATGGGGCTATATATAGAGAATTTGGTGTCATCTGAATAGATGATAATGAAACACATGAATCTGATGAGAGAGTAAAAAACTCCAGATTTCCAAGTAATCAATGTCTCAAGCCATTTCTATATCATCTTTCTGAATTGGGCTTGTGATTTTTCCCAAAAAAAAAACCCTCTCTGTTTTCTATACTAGTATTTGGTTAGTATAAACTATTTAAAAAATTACTTTTGTTTCGCTTCCTGTCAATCTTCATCCAAATTCTCTTAATCATGCTTTCCCTACCTCTTATGAATGAATTTTCTCTTTAAATTTTATTTTCTTAATATTGCTTACCTCTTTATTCACTTTATGTAGCCATTAAAAAAAGATATACCCTTCCAGAGCCACATATTAGTCATAATTCTTAACCCTCCAAGATTCAGTGAAACTTAATTAGTCTTCCTCCATTAAAACTCTAATTTCTCTTACTTATTACCCATGTAAAATGCATTTGTATCTAAGACATCTGAGGACATATTTATTTTTAAGTACTCTTCCCATAGGTTTTATTTCTTGATTGCAAGGTATGCTACTAAATTCAGAGTCACTTTATAGTTATCTCTTTTGGTGGAAATATATAGGCAGTCTTATCTTTTTTTCTAACACTCCATTCCTTACTAAGGGCTGATCATCCTATATTTTTCTGCTATTATATAGAAATCCAAATTCTATTCTCAGATATACCTCTTTGCTCACTTCCAAAATCTTCCTTACCCTTCTGAATCCCTTATCTTTTACAGGTAGAAGTAATCAAAGTACAATCTTTGTGTCCAGTTTCTTGCTCAATATTTTAAGTTAATTAGCTATATTTTGAAATTCCTTCTAGCAGTATATGTTCATGAGTGAATCAGAAGTGGGTAGGAACATTAGGTTAGAGACCATATCTTTCTAAATTCTGAGGTGTTGCCACTAGAGACAGTGCAAGACTTTTCTTAAAGAATTTATGAAGCAATGACTAAAATTATTGACTCCTTTCTCTCATGACTTCTATATAAGAATGTCCATTTTTTCCATGAAAACTGTTATAATCAAAATCAACAATTGGAAGATAGGATTTAGAAGAGGAGCATGATGTAATTAAGATGCAGATAATCTGCCTAGCCATGGGTAGTAGTGGATGGGTCCTTTGGATCCACCCACCCTTTTCCTAAATCATTTGGTGTCCATCAACTGTTTTGTCGTTAAATTCAATGTGCTGCCAGGGAAGGACTTTGGAACTTTGGTTTGAGGGAATATGTTTCTAATGGTAGTGGTGTGTTTCATATGGGCAACAGCAGTGTTTCTGATGATGATTTCAGAAGCTATGCCCTGAAGTATTTGGGGTCAATAACCCATTGTTCTTTCTTTAGGAATATCAGTAAGGAAGGCCTATGGGTGAAGGAGGTTCCCCTAGGCAGGCCAGAGATAAGACTTAATAGGAGTGCTAGACCTTCTCCCACCTAGTGACAGTACGACTACCTTTCCTTTTCTTCTACCTCTGAAGTTAGGTACAGTGTGAGATCAGTTTGAAAGGGATAAAAGTATAAGGAAAGGGAAGAAAGACAAGGACTTTTCTTTAGCAGATGATTTTCTAATTACAGGAATTAGAGAAGGCTAAAGCAGGAATCTACTTGCCATAGGGAAGCAGGCATACTATGTATGCATATTAAATACCCCAGGAGTTATAATTACAATGTTAGAGGGAAAATATTTCTTTCCTTCTGGTCTTTCTGCCAGAACCTCCTCAGTTGATTATAGTGGGAGGAGGAAGGAAAGGTTAAGACATAAAAATATAGAATTTTTCTTTTTCTTTTTTTTTGATAAAGGAAGTTAAAAGTAGAACCTCAGAGACTATATATAAAATCTCTTCATTTTATAAATGAAGTGACTAAGACCTGAAATGGAAATGTATTTATCTGTCATATGGAATTATTAAAGATCTGTGCAAAAATCAAACTCTAAACTCTCAGGTTCCAATCAAGCATAGACGGAAATTCAGTGGCTCACTATTACCTTTAGGAGAAAAGATAAAATCCTCAACTTGAGATTTAATATCCTTCACAACTTATCTACAACTTACCTTTCAAGGTTCATTGTAAAATTTAATCCCTTCTATGTTCTATCTAATTTCTGGTTATTTAACCTTTTTGAAACTCAATATCTCCTTTTTCATATCATATGTCCTCACTAAAAGAGTGATTAGAGTGAGAAGGGTAAGTCCAACACAATTTGAATATTTTTTGATTGCTGATTATGTTCTGTAATAACTGTCTATAGTGAACAAGAAGACAAGAAATAAGAAAAGTTGAAATAATGAAAATAATAGTTTGGTGTAGTAGAAAAAACACTGAACATGGATCCATTGTATTCCTACAATTCACGATCAGATATTATATATTCATCTAATGCTACATTAAGTAATTATGGGTATTATTGGAGAGGCAGCTGGATGGCATAGTGGATAAATTTCTGGATCTGGAATCAGGAAGAATCATCTTCCTGAATCCAAATATGTCTGTAGTCACTTACTAGCTGTGTATTCTTAGACAAGTCACTTAACCCTGTTTGCTTCAGTTTCCTCATCTGGAATGAGAAGGAGAAAAGAAACAGCAAACCACTCTAGGATCTTTGCAAAGAAAACCACATGGACAGTACTGATATGCTGTAGTCCACAGAGTCATGAAGAGTTGGTTGAACAAGACTTGCTAATGTGTACTTTCCTCACTTATGTGTACCAAGTTTCCCTCTATAGTACATTTCCTTGGCATGAAGTTGGTTTTTTGTTTTTTACACTTATTCTTGGAAACCTTGGGTTTTGTAAGGCTGCCAATACATTCATTTCTACATTTTTCACTTCTAAAATTAATAGTTACAAAAGCCTTCCTGGGGTACCACATTCTTTGAAGGACTAACTTGAAAACTTGGTGAATGTTCAGTAACTAAATATTCAGCATCATGAAAGATGTTCAAGACTAAAAACAATCCAGTGTTTTACTTTTAATATGATTAGCCACATTGGATTCAACTACTATGTGAACTAAATGTTATCACTTTCCAAACTTTTTGTAATATTATGTAAGAAATGTGATGTTTATTCAGCTCCCTGGATCTAAGTGAAAAAATTTTATTTGTGATTAGTGAACTAGAATCTGTTTAGGAACATCTCCACAGGGGGCATTTTTAAATGTACCATCTTCAAATCATTTAATATGCTTTTCATGATTATCCTCGACACAGTGACTAATCAACAAAGACATTTATTATTTTTAAAAAAAGCTGGACCTCTCTCTCCTGACTGATGAGAAAATGTCCAACAAATGCTTAAAATTCTATCTACCATTTCTCTAATTAGTGATGGTGTCATCAAAATTAGGGTAAAATAAATGAGAGGAAAACAATGATCATATTAATGGCTTATATTTTATGAATGTATGATATATGCTTCATTGATACATGGCACCTTCATGAGTATCAATAAGTCTTATTAGTCCCCATGTTATTATTTTTAAAGTTAAATACATGAGCCCATAACATCCTTCTAAATAGTCATGGTCTTCCAGGTTGCTAAATATAGAAATACAGTTATTTATGTACCATAGACAATTTTTTAATTGTGGGAGTGATGAACATTTTATAATAATCAGATCCAGAGTCATAGAATCTGAGAGCAGGAAGGAATCACTTAGCTCAGAAAATTGACAAAGAATATTCTCTATGCCATCTCTCTGAAACTCATTCTATCATTTAAGGTCTTAAGGGAAATACATTCTCTTTGCAGGAATCTCATTCCTCTAAACTTAGTTAAGCAACAAACATTTATTTGGGGCCTACTTTTTGCTAGGCACTGGGTTGTGCTATTATTTCAAACCAGAAATTTTTTGTGTGTGATTTGTTATATTGGGTTCAACTGGCATACAAAGTAATATGGTATTACATTCCAAATTTAATATAATTTTATATGAAAATGTAATTTTATTCAGCTTCCTGGCTCTAAGTGAAAATGTTTTATTTTTTAGTAAGGTTTTTTTTCTTTTGGGAGGCAAAATTTTTTCTCAATGAAGCTTACACACCTAGCTCTGTCTTCTGACATCAAGAATAGTATGTCTAATCCACTTTTCAACTGGCAGTCCTTAAAATTCTTGAAAACAATTTATCAATTCTTCTTCAAGCTCAACTTCTGCCATATTTATCAATTCTTCTTCAAGCTCAACTTCTGTCATATTTTATGGTTTTCAGAACCTTCTGTAACTATCATCATCACCTTCTTATAACACATTCTCCAAATTATTCATGTTTATCCCAATATGTGTTGCTCAAAACAGAACAGAATTTTCCAGATATAATCATTGCAAGGAAGAGTCCAATTGTGTTATGCCAACACTAGACTGAGAACATATACACTGTTGACTCATGTTAAATTTATACTCAGTTTGCTGGAAATGGGATAGGCAGTGGGAAAGAGTTCAAGAGAATAAAAAAGATTGAATATGTAGCCTAAATCATTAATTTTATGTTAAGATAATTCATGACATTTTAAAAATGTGGATCAGGTTCTTAACTGTTTTTTTTTGACAGAGCATGACATTTGTGGCATAAAAAAGAGAGAACAAGAGTAAGAGAGAAAGGAGAGTAGCATATGGTTTTAATGAAGAAAATATAATGAGGGGGACAAAAGTGTTTAGAAACTAAAAATGGCTTTGGAATAGAGAAGACTAGTGGTTTGGGTTCACTCCTAGGGAAAGTCTTAATTGTTAAGGTATGGAAAAGTAGGTATTGGGACTAGATCAAGGTGGTACAGCTTCCTGGTTCTTTGACACATGAGATGGTGTGTGGCTCTGGGTCCAATGTCCTCTCACATAATAACATCTATATTTTGGGAGATTTCAGAAAGAAAAACTTTGTGTATATGTACACACACATATATATCTATCACATATATATGGCTCAACTGAATGTTCTAACTTTGTGTCAACAATATTGAAAATATCAGGAATATTTCTCAGAACTAGGAAGAAATAATTTAGTGATAGGTGGAAAGGTAGTTATGAGTGGATATTACTGGGTTCATATCATCCATCAAAAAAAGCTCCTGATGTCTCTCTCTCTCACGCACACATTATTGAGCAATGCTTCCATTGTTCAACTTTTTTAGTTTTTTAAAAAAAATTAATACAAATAAAATTTAACTCAAATATAGGATTTTATATATTTCTGTATATTTGCATATTATCCTAGTCTGCAAAGATCTTTTTAGAACTTGTCTTTGTCATGCAGCATGCTACCTATCCCTTCTAAATAGTTGTCATCTCCAATTTTATAAGTAGAACATCCATACATATATCTAAGTCACTGATAATATTGCTTGACTTAACAAGATCAGGCATAAATTCCTAGAGATCTCCTCTTATTCTGCCCAGAATAATCCTCACTTTTAAATTATTTTGAGACTTTATTGACTGATTTTTGCGTATGGTCCTTTAATCAGTTCTACGAAAATCATTTTTCTATAGTGCAATTCTGAATATTTTATTCCTTTAGACAATGAGCTCTAATAGTTGCTTATTGACTCTAGGATAGAATACAACCTCATGAATAACTATGTCAAGTTCTTTGCTGAAATGTAGTCAGCTTTACCTATAGAATATTCCTGTTCTTTGTAACTATCAACAAAAGAAGATCCTAGAACAAGAAAATAAAACTGAAATTGAATTGAAAGAATTCACAGATCACAGAAAGAAATCCTCAACTGACAACTTCCAGGGAACTAATAGTTAAATTTAAGAGCCATCAACTCGAGGAAAAAATACTTCAAGCAGCCAGAAAGTAACCATTCCAATACCATGGAGCTACAATGAGGATCACATAGAACCTACGGACTTCTACATTAAAAGATCGAAAAGCATAGACTATGATATTCAGAAAGGCAAAAGATCTGGGTTTACAACCCAGAGTCACCTATCCAGCAAAACTGAGTATATTCTTTCAGGGGAAAAAATGGATGTTCAAAAAGATAGAAGATTTCCAAGCATTCCTGAGAAATAAGACAGACCTAAACAAAATTTTTGAAGTCCAGACATGAGACACAAGAGAAGCCCCAAAAGGTAAATACTAAAGAGAGAATTTAAGGGGTTCATTAAGGTAAAAATATTTGTAAGTCTACATGGAAAGAGGATTTCAGTAATTCTCAAAAATTACTCTTAGTAGTAGAGAAGATAGAAGGAATTTATTCAGAGAGAGGGTGGAGAAGTAAGCTGATTATGATGATACATGTATATAGGATGATATGATATATATGTAAATATGATGATATGGCACAATATGTATATATTATATTATATGTATGCATATGAATGATATGTAAAAAGATCAGTCAAGAGCTGAAAGAGAGGGTTGTACTGAAAGAAAAGGGAAGGGAGAGCTAGAATGAGTTAAATTAAATAATATAAGGAAGTATGAAAAATCATTATAGAAAGGGGAGGATAAGGTGATGAAGGGGAATGCTAAATTTTTACTCTCATTGTAAAGGGCTCAGAAAGGGTAAAAGAAGTATACTCACTTCTGTGAAGAATTCTTTACACTACTTAGTATTATCCCAAAGAGAAATAGAGGGAGACAAGGGAAGAGGGAGGTAATTGAAGGGAAGGGAAAGTGGGGTGGTGGTGACAAAAAGCAAAATACTAGTGAGGAAAAATGGAGAAAAAGGGAATTGACCAGGATATAAAGGGGATAGTCCGATGGAGGGCAACACATTTAGTGATCATAATACTGAATGTGAATGGGATGAACTCACCCATATGTTGTTTAAAAGAAACACATTTGAGGAAGGATGACACACACAGATTCAAGGTAAAAAACTGGAACAGAATTTACAATGTGTCATCTAAAGTAAAGAAAGTAATCATGATATCAGACAAAGCCAAAGTAGAAAATGATCTGATTAAAAGAGATAAGAAAGAAATTACATTTTTTCTAAAAGGTACTATAAACAATGAAGTAATATCATTACTAAACATTTATGCACCAAATGCCATAGCAACAAGATTTCTAAAGGAAAAATTGAAGGAGCTCAAGGAGGAAATGGATAGTAAGACCATATTAGGGGGGATCTCAACCTTCCCCTTTCAGAAATAGATAAATTGAAACCGAAAATAAATAACAAAGAAATCTGGGAAGTGAATAAAATGCTAGAAAATTTAGAGTTATTGGATAGCTAGAGAAAAATGAATAGGAATAAAAATGAATATACTTTCTTCACAGCAGTACATGGTGCATATATAAAGATCGACCATGTACTAGGGAATAGAAATATTGCAAACAAATGCAGAAAAGCAGTAATAATAAATACAGCTTTCTCAGATCACAATATGACAAAAATTATATTTAACAAAGGTCCATGGAAAAGCAATTTTAAAATTAATTGGAAACTAAATCATCTAATTCTTCAAAACTGATGGGTCAAAAAAGAAATCATAGAAATAATTATGGACTTCTTTAAAGAGAATGACAATGAGGAGACATTATATCAAATCCTATCGGATACAGCCAAAGCAGTACTTAGGGAAAAATTTATATCTCTGAATGCCTTTAGCAACAAAATCAAGAGGGAGGACAGCAATGAATTTGGCTTACAACTTTAAAAATCAGAACGAGAACAAATTAAAAATCCCCACATAAAAACTAAATTGGAAATCCTAAAAATTAAAGGAGAAATTAATTAAATTGAAAGTAAAAGAACTGTTAAACTAATAAATGAAATTAGGAGAGGATACTTGGAAAAAAGAAATAAAATATATAAAATACTGGTTAATTCAATTCAAAAAGAAAGAAGAGAATCAAATTAATAGCATCAAAGATGAAAAGGGTGATCTCACTTCTAATGAAGAGGAAATTGAAGTAATTATTAAGAACTATTTTGCCCCATTATATGGCAATAAATATGACAATCTAGATGAAATAAGTGAATAAATAAGGGAAAAAATATAAATTGCCTGGATTAACAAAAGAGGGAATAAAATACTTAAATGGTCCCTCCTCAGAAAAAAAAATTAACTAGCCATCAAGGAACTTCCTGGGGGCAGCTGGGTAGCTCAATGGATTGAGAGCAGACAGAAGGTAAGGGTTTAAAAAGGAACTTCCTAAGGAAAAAATCCTCAGGGCCTGATGGATTCACAAGTGAATTCTATCAAACATTTAAAGAACAACTAATCCCAACATTATACAAATTATTTGACAAAATAAGCAAAGAAGTCATCAAATTCTTTTCATGACAAAAAATATGGTATTGATTCCAAAGCTAGGCAGACCAAAAATAGAGAAAGAAAACTACACACCCATCTCATTAATGAACAAAGATGCAAAAATCTTTAATAAAACACTAGCAAAAAGAGTACAGCAAATTATCACAAGGATTATCCACTATGAACAGGTGGGATTTATACCAGGAATGCAAGGATGGTTTAATATTAAGAAAACCATGCACATAATCAACCATATCAATAATCAAACCAACAGAAATCACATGATTATCTCAACAGATGCAGAAAAAGCCTTTGTCAAAATACAACAATCATTCCTATTGAAAACGCTAGAAAGTATAGGAATAAAAGGGCCATTCCTCAAAGTAATAAACAGTATATATTTAAAAACATCAGCAAGTATCATCTTCAATGGGAATAAGTTAGAAGCTTTCCCATTAAGATCAGGAATGAAGCAAGGATGCCCATGATCACCTCTATTATTCCATATTATTTTAGAAATGCTAGCAGTAACAATTAGAGAAGAAAAAGAAAATGAAGGGATTAAAGTAAGCAATGAGGAAACTAAACTATCACTTTTTGCAGATGATAGGATGGTACACTTAGAGGATACTAGAAAATCAACTATAAGACTAGTGGGAATATTTAACAATTTTAGCAAAGTTGCAGGATATAAGATAACATTATATAAATCTTCAGCATTTCTATATATTTCCAAAAACACTCAGCAGCAGAGTTAGAAAGAGAAACTTAATTTAAAATCACTCTAGGGGGCAGCTGGGTAACTCAGTGGATTGAGATCCAGGCCTAGAGACGGGAGGTCCTAGGTTCAAATCTAGCCTCAGACACTTCCCAGCTGTTTGACTCTGGGCAAGTCCCTTGACCCACATTGCCTACCCTTACCACTCTTCTGCCTTAGAGCCAATACACAGTATTGACTCCAATGTGGAAGGTAAGGATTTTAAAAAATAATAATAAATTAAAAAAAATAGAATCACTCTAGACAATTGTGAAGGGTTAAATTTTGGGTAGGAGTTTGACCAAAGGGAGGAGAGCAATTTGATAAAAAAACACTGTTTAAATTAGGAGAAGTTCAGATAGAAACAGAAAGGAGGAAAGTGAGATTATTACACTAATACCCTAATACTTTATGGCTATACCTCAAATCCTACTCCTACCTTAGATTTCTAAAGAACCCTAATCTATTTGTCTTTGAGGTCAGATAATTCTGCCTAGGCAATACCCAGGCCTAACTTATCTACATTGCCTACCTAAAAATATTCACTATCTGCCTACCTAACCTAATCAATAACCATTAATTACCCACAACCTCCTTCAATCTTTTTCTCTTTCAAACTGTCAGTAGTGAAACTGCCTGTCACGGAGACACAGAGAGACCTCCTGCTCCCTAGGGAATCCTGAGAGAAAAGCTCTGAACTCTCAACTGTCTCTTACTTATATCCCTTCCTCATGTCCTAGGTAACAGAATCTTCAGCTCTGGCTAACTATTAGAAAATCTGTCTTTTCCTGTCTCTTAAGGAAACAGAGGGAGAGATAAAGAAACTCCCTTTTACACAATATAAAATATTTAGGAATTTATGTACCAAAACAAGCACAGGAATTACATGAACAAAACTACAAAATACTTTTCACACAATTAAAACTAAATTTATATAGCTGGAAATACATTAATTGCTCAAACAAATAAAGTAAGATCTAAACAAATGGAAAAACATTAATTGCTTATGGGGAAACTGAGCTAATACAATAAAAATGACAATACTACCTAAATTAATTTATTTACTCAGTGCCTTACCAATCAAACACCAAAAAGTTATTAACTAGAAAAATAATAATAAAATTCATCTGGAAGACCAAAAGATCAAGAACATCAATGGAACTAATGAAAAAAAATGTGAAGGCTGTTGGCCTAGTAGTACCAGATCTTAAACTGTACTATAAAGCATTAATCATCAAAACAATCTGGTACTGGCTAAGAAATAGAGTGGTGGATCAATGGAATAAATCAGGGGTAAATGACCGCAGCAATCTAATGTTTGATAAACCTAAAGATTCCAGCTTTTGTGATAAGAACTATTTGACAAAAACTACTAGGAAAATTGGAAAACAGTATGTCAAAAATTAGGTTTAGTTTACACTATATACTAAGAAAAGGTCAAAATGTGTTTGTGATTTACACATGAAGAATGATATAAGTAAATCTGAGAACATAAAATAATTTATATGTCAGATCTATGGAGAAATGAAGAATTTATGACCAAACAAGAGGTAGAGAACAGTACAAGATGTTAAGTGAATATTATATAATTAAATTAATTATAATAATAATAATTAAAATTAATTATAAATTTAAAAGTTTTATTAAAACAAAACCAATATAACAAAGATCAGGAGTAAAAATTTTTATAAAAAAATTTCCCTGAAAAAGGACTTATTTCTCAAATATATTAAGAACAAAGTCAAATTTGTAAGAATCCAAGTCATTCCTCAATTGATAAATGGTCATGGGACATGAATAGGTAGTTTTCAGATGCAAAATCAAAGCTATCAATAATCACATAAAATAATGTTCTAAATCCTTCTTGATTAGAGAAATGCATATCAAAAGAACTCTGAGGTACCACCTCATACTTATTAGATTGGCCAATGTGTCATTAAAGGAAAATGATAAATATTGGAGGCAATGTGGCAAAACTGGAACACTAATTGCTTGTAGAGTTGTGAACTAATCCAGTAATTTTGGAGGACAATTTGGAATTATGCCACAAGGGCTTTAAAAGAATGTATACCTTTTGATCCAGTCCACTACTAGATCTATATCCCAAACAGATAAAAAAATGGGAAAGGATCTGTTTATATAAAAATATTTATAGCTGCTCTTTTTATGGTGGCAAAGGAACAGAAACTAAAAGGATATCCCTTAATTAGGGAATGGCTGAACAAGTTGTGGTATATGATGGTGATGGAATACTATTTAACGACAAGGAATCATGAACAGGATGATTTCAGAAAGAGCTGGAAAGAGCTACATGAACTGATGCAGAGTGAAATAAGCAGAACCAGGAGAACATTATACATAGAAACAGAAATACTGTTGAATGATGAAATGTGATAGACTTTTCTAACAGCAGTACAATTACCCGGGACAATACTGGGGGACTTTGAAAAAGAATGCTATCTACCTCCAGAGAAAGAATTTTAGGAGTAGAAATGCAAATGAAAACACATGATTTATCACTTGTTTATTTGGGAATAAGATTTGGGGATTTGGTCTTATAATATTATTTACTTACAAAAATTAAAAAACTGGAACTATGTTTTATGTGATAATACATACAAAACCCAGATCAAATTTCTTGTCAGCTCGGGGAGGGGGGAGGGAAGAAGAGAGGGAAATAACATGGATTATATGAATCTAGAAAACAAATGTGAAACTGTGTTATTAAAATAAAAAATAAATAAATAAAATCTTTAAAGATAAAAGTAATTCACCCAAACATTGACATGGTTATATTTTTATTAAATTAATTAAATTACTTTTTATTAAAATTATATAAAGATATACTTTATTAAATTAATTAAATTAATTTTTATTAAAACAATATAAAATATCTACCTAAAACCAGCAGAAAGTACCATCTGTGATGGAAAAAATCTAGAAGACTTCCTCGTAAGATCAGGAGTGAAATGAGGATATCCACTATCATCAATATTATTTAATATAGTCTTAGAAATGCTAGCAATAGGAACAAGAGAAGAAAAAGAAATCGAAGGATTCAAAATGGGCAGAGGTGGTAAAACTATATCTGTTTGCTGATGATATTATGGTATATGGGGGAAATCTGAGAATTTCAATAAAAAAACTTAGTTGAAATTATCAGTAATTTTAGCAAAAGGCAGGTTATAAAATACGTTGACATAAGTCATCAACATTTTCATATATTACTGACAAAGTCCTGCAAGAAGAGTTAGAAAGAGATATTCCATTTAAAATTAATACAGATAAAATAAAATACCTGGCAGTACACCTCCCAAGACAAACTTGGGAACTACATGTACATAATTATCAAGCAGTTTTTATATGAAAACAGATTTAAATAATTAGAGAAATAATAATTGCTTATGAAGGGCAAAGCTTATATAATTAAAATGAGAATCTTACCTAAAAATACTTTTTTAATGCCATCCCAATTAAATTACTAAAAATATTTTATTGAGTTAGAAATAATAACAACAGAATTAATTTGGAAGTATAAAAGACCAAGAATATAAAAGGAATTAATGGAAAGTAGAAGGTCTAGCAATACCAGATTTTAAATTGTATCATAATGCAGTAATTATCACAACTATCTAGACCTGGCTAAGAAATAAAAATGTAGATAAGTGAAACAGAAAAGACATAAGAGAATAAGCAGTAAAGGATTATAGTAAAATTACATTTGTCAAAATCATAAATGCAGATTTTTGTAAAAGATTGCTGGTTGGTAAAAATTGTTTCTATCACTAGAAACAAGTTTGGCAAAACTAGGTATCAACCAATATCTTACACCATTCACTAAGATAAGATTAAAATGGATCTGGACAAAATAAGAGATACCATAAGTAAATTAGTAGAATAAGGAAAATAATACATACCAAACATATGGATAGAAGAAGAATTTATGCATCAACAAGATATAGAGATCTATGTGAAATGCAAAATGGATAATTTTGACTACATTAAATTGAAAAAGTTTTGTACAAATAAAGTCAACTCTGCCAAGATTAGAAGGAATGCAGAAAATTGGGGGAATTTTTTATAGACAACCTATAGGACAGAAAGAGTGGGGAGAAGAGGAGAATGACTAAAAGCAAAACTGTGGAGGGAAGGGAAAAATATAAGGAGTAAGGTCAGGATTAAAGAATGAAGTTAAAGTGGAGGGGAATACACAGATGGTAATCATAGTTATAGACAGAGAGAAGTCACATATCTAAAATATCTAGAGAACTTTTTCAAATTCATAAGAATAAGAACCATTCCCCAAATGATAAATGACAAATTATCTGAAGAGATATTTGTCCGATATGGCATAAAAAACATATATGTGTATATAAAAATGCTCTAAATCACTACAAATTAGAGAAATGCAAACCAAAAGAACTCTGAAATATCACCTCACACCGATCAGACCAGCTAAAATGACATAAAGTCAAAGTGACAAAGGCTGGAGGGAATAAGGAAAAATGGGAACTCCAATGCACTGTTGGTGGAGCTGTGAAGTGATCCAATCATTTTGGAGAGTAATTTGGAATTATATACAGCGAGTTAAAAAACTAAGCATACCTTTAGACCCAACAAAACCATTACTGGATCTGTTTCCCAAGGAATCAGAGAAAGAGAAAAAACTCATACGTTTCAAAATATTTACAGCAATTCTTTTTTGTGATGGTAAAGAATTTGAAACTGAGGGGAGGCCTGTCAATTGGACTGAACAGATTGTCTTATATAATTGTGATGAATATTACTACGCCATAAAAAATGAACTGACTGGTTAAAAAAAACAACTTGGAAAGAACCACATGAGATAATGAACTGTAAAATAAGTAGATCCACAGAATTCATACTGGAAGAATAAACTATGAATGCTACCTCCAGAAAGTGAACAGAAAGGTATAATTTATATGTGCATGCTGTGTTCCTGGAGGACATCTTTTTGTGACATGGGGAGAGTGATGACCCTTGTGGACAGGATTTATTATATATATATATATATATATATATATATATAGAGAGAGAGAGAGAGAGAGAGAGAGAGAAGTAAGCTAAACATATAGGAGATTTGTGATTTTATTTGTGTACTATCTTCTTTTTCTTTGTATTTGGAAATGCTTGTTTCATAAGTTTTTGAATAATAATAAAAATTTATTGAATATTGAAAAGAAAGAAGATGATTACTGAGAAAAGGCCATTAAATTTGAAAATTAAGAGTTCATTGATACCTTCAGAGAGGGTATTTTCTGATGAATAATTAAGTTTGAAGTAAGCCATAGAGTTCAGAAGAAAGTGAGAAGACAGGAAATGATAAAACAAGCACAAATTGCTTTTCCAAAGAGTTTAGTTAAGATATATGTTGATAGCTCCTGGAAATGTTAAGATCAAGTGAAGATTTTTTAAAGGATTGGGTCAAAAATTAGGCAGCAGAGAATTAGCCTGTAGTTAATGAATTATCATGCCAAGTACTTATTAAGTATCTCCTGTGCGACCAGAATTGTGTGAAATGACATGATACAAAGAAAGAGAGGGAAAAGTCTTGTTCTCAAGGAGTTCAGTATAGTGCGGAACACTGCATTTAGTCAACGATTCCATACAAGATATATACAGGATAAACTGGTAAGGACTCTCAAGCATTAAGGAAAATTAGAAAAGACTTCTCATATAATGGGGATTTTAGCAGGACTCATATGAGGAGATAGAGCCAATATGACTGGATCACAGAATATTTGGAGGGAAGTGAGGAATAAGAAGATTTGGAAAGCTATAAAAGAACCATATAATAAATTACTTCAAAAACCAAACAGCATTTTAAATTCGATCATAATAGGGAGCAATTGGAATTTACCAAATAGGGTAAAAATAATTGATGACATGTTTAGGGACACACTTTAGACAAGTAGACTATTGCAATGATCTAGGTACAAAGACACAGAGGCATATATCAGAGTGGCAGAGAAGAGGACATATATGAATAATCTTATGAATAAAGAGTCAACTTTACTTAGCAACATATTGAATATGGGTAGTGAGAGTGAGGAGTTGTAAAAGACAATGAATTTTAGGGCCTAGGTTATTGGGAGAGGGTGATACTCTTGACAGAAAAAGAAAAATTAAGAAGAGGAAAAGGAGTGGGGGAAGGACAGAGAAGATAAGTTCACTTATGAGCATGAGTTTAAGATGTATATGCCATATATCCAGGTCAAGATAGTTGGAAATGAGCTAATGGAGGACAAGAGAGAAGTTTGGGCTGAATAAATAGATCTGAGAATCATTTCTAAGTTACTTGAGATCAGGAATTTTCTTTGGACTCTTTTCATGTCCCTAGCATTTATTCACAGTGGCACATAGTAGGAACTTAATATTTATTGAATTATTGAACTGAATTAAATCAGGTATATGAGAGCTGATGAGATCGCTAAGTGAAGTAGTATAAAGGGAGAGGAGACGAGAACACAGCAGAGCCTTCTGGACTGTGAACAGTTATAGATTAGGACTTAGAAGGAAAATGAGAGGGTTCAGTCAGAGATTAGAGGGAGAGTGTGTCTGACAGTGAGGATACTCTTGTGGAGAAAATGGAATAGCATGTACTTAATGGTAAATGTAGAGAAGCTGATCTAGACCAGGAGAAGGGCCATGACTTCTTCAGAAGACTATAGTGAAGGGTGAAATAGTAGAGTAGTATATCAGAGATATATGAGATGAGAAGGGGAGAAGAGAGATTTTTAGCAAATAGATTCAGTTTTTTCTTTGATGTATTAGTTAAAATCAGAAGCTGAGAGGCTGAGAAAATAGATGAAGGAGGTGACAGGTAACCTGAGGAGACCCAAAAAAGTTTGGAGCAGCTGCCATGAATGGTGGAATCAATTAAATAAGAAGGAATAGAGAGATATCTTTACAGCACTGATGGCATAATCATATGTATTAAATTAATACAACACATAATTAATTATTAATTATATTACCTAACATAGATATGAGGTCTTCTTGAGAAGTAATGTCTATGACATCTTCAAGTTTCATTTTATAGTACATTAATAGGCCTAAAAGATATGAATAATGTGAGGAATTCAGGATTGAGGGCTGGATAAGTCATGATCAATGATTTTTTAAAAAGGGAACAAAGGATTGGACAGTGCACTTTCTATATGCATATCACTCTGCTAGATGCTGGCATAGTATATGAAATGTTTAGTCTGTCAAAGCCTATGGGTTCCTCAGGATTTTGTTTGATAAAAGAAAATACATAGAATTATAAAAGAAATCAAAGGATAATAAAAACAATTAGGTGTTTTTGCCCATCCAAGTTCATGGACCTCCATGAAATTTATCCAGGGAGTGCCAGGGATTTCAGGTTAAGAACTATTTAACTAGGACTATAAAGGGGGGGAAAAGAAACTATTTTCTGTCTTCAAGAAGCTTACACATTAGACAGAGTGGCATGTATCTGTATAAGTATATATGAAACAAATAAGATAATTTGTAGACATGGAAGATGCCAGCAAGTGAAGGAAATAAGAAAAAGCTTTTTGTAAAAGGTGATTACAAGCTAAGCCTTGAAAATAAAACCATGCTTCTGTGTGTGCTTAATGCATAATCAAGTCTAATGCAGAGATGAGTGCATGAGTATTTGACATTCAACCACCTCAGTCTCTTTTTGTCTCTCCTCTTCCCCAAAAGAATTCTGGAAATGAAGAAAAACAGAGAAAAATAAAGCTGCAAAAGAAAAGCGGTTTTGGTGAGAAGAGAACAAATACTTTGAAAAAATGAATGAAACATCATGATGGTAAGCACATAATTTTTAGTGGTTTTGGTGAGAAGAGAACAAATACTTTGAAAAAATGAATGAAACATCATGATGGTAAGCACATAATTTTTAGTGGTTTGTGAGTTTTTGATAAAATGTGATTGAAAATGAATATTGTACTCCTCTTCACTATAGAAGTGATTACTATGGTTGTGAAATATTGTGTTGACCAATCAGTCAATAACCAATAAGCATTTATTAAGCACCCTCTATGTTCCAGGTAGCAGGACAGATGGTGAGTATACCAAACCCTCCAATAATGAAAGAACCTTTAC
Source organism: Gracilinanus agilis (assembly GCF_016433145.1). Taxonomy (NCBI): domain Eukaryota; kingdom Metazoa; phylum Chordata; class Mammalia; order Didelphimorphia; family Didelphidae; genus Gracilinanus; species Gracilinanus agilis. The sequence continues at coordinate 367,605,181 of NC_058130.1, forward strand.
TCTCAAGGAGCCTATAAAAACTATTAGATCTACATAGTGGTAAAATATATTGTTTTCCTCTTTATTTACATCCATTATAAAGGATTATTCCCAGGAAGGGGCTGGGGGGATGTCTATGGAAATGAAGTAGACATAAAAGCAAAATATACCAGCATGTTCTTAAAAGAAAAAAAAATAACAGTTAAAAAAAGCAAGTAAATATTGTTCTTAACAAAAGACATTTGTGGGAGAAAAATGTACAAACTGAAAGTCTATGTATTGGACTCTTGGACTCATCTAGGTTAATGGGGGTGGGAGGAGTCTTTGCAATTATTGCATCCAAGAATGGATTAGAAAGCAACTCAGGGGATGTTTCATGAGAGCAATGGTACACTACAGACATGATGAGGCCATGCAAAATCTAACATGTCAGCAAAATATAAAGGCTTGGAATTGACTTCAAGGCCCCCAAGAAACAATATGAAGATAAAAATACAGACAAAATACTACTAAAGATGGGGCACTTTGGTTTCTCTATACTCTCCCATAAAAGGCAGCCGATTGCAAAGTCCTTTTCTATTACAATTCCCAATCTTATTTCACAGTGAAAAACACATTAGAAATGGTCCCTGGGTATTCTTCATTATTCTAAAGAAGAGAAGTAAAAATTGATAAAAACAAGAGACAGATTGTCATTGTTTGAGTTAATCCAGAGTCCTGAAGCAAAGGGCCAATTTAAAACCCATTGGACAAAGAGGAAGTATTCCTAGCTAATTACTCAGTTGAAGTAGTATAGCTTTCAGATGGAAAGTGATAGAGCATGGATTTATGGCATGATAAGCACCAAATATGAGGGAAAATGCAGCAGACATAAATGCAAGGCACAGGGTGTTATCTTTATACTCTTGGTACAATCTTCAAGGGAAGTGCTGTTGAGCTAAACTCATCAACTATCAGCTTTCACCAGCAGCGCCAGACAATAGATTGTGGCTAAGCCTGACAAAGCCCCTGGGAAAGGCTGCTGCCCTCTATCACCATATGGCCTAGAGGACATTTCATACCTGTTACAGTATCCTAGAGGTGGGTCTCAATATGAAACCTATGGAGAGTTTATTCTTAACCTCATGAAGCTAATGATGGCTGAAGCACAATTTTAGATGAAACTTGCTATAAACAAGGATAGTATTCAGTTTGTAGCTTCATTCTTTGATGCATATAGATCATATACATATAAATTTCAGTGTAATGATGGCATTTCTCTGTTAAGAATGAGAACTTTAAAATACTTTGTCACCATAGCAATTTGTCAAGCCATGATCAACCAAAACATTAGCCACCAATTCAGAGGCAATATCAGGGTAATTCAGTTATCATGTGTTTAATACATTTTAGCTTTTTGCCTGAGAAGAAGAGAAATCTATTAGAAAGCCTATAATTTGCTGGTACAGACCAAAATGGAAATTCTGGCATTTTATATGTTATAAATAACATAACTTAATTTCCTTGTGCCTAATATAATTCTTGTTTATTGGTGTGTCTTTTTAAAAATTTTACCTCAGATGAATACTCTTTCCAAAATACTACTAGGTTTTTCCAGTTTGCTTTTCCTAATATTTAAAGTGTTTTGCTACAATTTACATGTTAAACATTTAATTAAAAAAGGAGCCTATACAGTGTAATATTGTGCTAGCAAATTAATTTAATTGACCAAAAATTAATTCATCATTAAGTAGATTTCTAAAACAAATGAAGCAGCTTTGCTTATTGGATAAAGTCAGTCTTGGAATTAGGAAGACATAGATTCAAGCCTAATCTTTAATACAGAGTGTCTTGTGAACCTGTGGCAAGCCATTCAACCTTTCAGGACTCTAGAGTCTAGAAAACTCACTGAAATTCTAAGCTGCAGAGATGGTGTTAGTTACATTAGTTGAGAGAGTTTACTCTCCTGGGACTTCCCTAGAAAAGGAAAGCAAAGGTCCAGTCCATATCTCTGATTTTAAGCATGAGGAGCTGTTAGTGTCTAGGAATACAATGATAATTTTAAAAAATGTGCCACTAACTTCTCTGGAGAAAATTTCACTCTGGTAGGGGATAAGGCAAAACAATATATGATGATAGTATCTAAATATATATTTAGGTATCATTAATGAGAGTACTCCTTCCTTTGGTAGATAATATCCTTCTGGAGGAGATGCTTTGGGGTTATCTAAAGCTTTGCTAGAGGAATATAAGCTTGGACAAGTTCTCTCTTTTTCGAAAAATTTTATGAATAGTCTCATATATCTGCTTTCTAAGGACAAGCCTAGCTACCTATTGAAATGCTTATCAAGTGAACGAACCAATCAAATAATCTATAAAAATAATTTATAAAGAACCAACTATATGTTAGACATTGTCAAAAAATAAAATAACCCCTTTTCTGAAAGAGCATATGTTTTGTTTAGAGAAGCCGCCTGTAAATATATGGCTATAAGCAAGATTCACCTAAAGCAGATATAAGGAAAACTTAGAGTAGAGATGACACAGAACTATCTGGTAATCTGGTGAAGATTATAGATCCCTTTCTGGAATAATGTTTTTAAATGTGTATACATATATACTGATATATATGTATGTATATATATATATATGCACATGTAATGCATATGATTACAAAGAAAAGCAATTCTATTCAAATATAGCTATCAAAATATTGAAAGTGAAATAAAAAGATCTGGGTCTCTTAAGCATCTCTAATCTAAATAATTGAGGTGGGGTAGCACCAGTGGGTTTTTAGCAAGGCAATGATGTAGACAGATCTGTAAATTAGAAAAGAATTATTTTTACAGTTATGTGAGGATGTATTAGAGAGGAAAAAATTTGAAGCACGGAGACCAATTAGCAAGTCATTATAATTATTTAGGAAAGAAGTGATAACCCTCTAATCTAGGGTAGAAGCAATGGGAATGGAGAGGTATGCATTCAAAAATGGATGAACAGGATAGTGGAAAGACTGGAGGAAATGCTGTACTGTACAAGGACATATTGAAGGAATTCAGAGGAGAGAAGCCTCAGGAGAGACTGAGTAGTTGTCTTCAAGTATTTGAAAGGTTGTATTATGGAAGAGGGATTCAGCTTATTCAGCCTGACACAAAAGGGAAGACCTCTTAACAATAGGTTACAGAGAGAAGACTTCACCTTGATGTAAGGAAAAACTTTCTAACAATTATAGCAATACAAAGGTGGAAAGGGAAGGTAATAGGTGCCAATTCAAAGGATACCTTCAAAAAGGAAATGAATGATCACTTGTTAGGATGTTGTAAAAAGGGTACTTTGTTCAGGTAAGGCTTAGACTAGATGACACCCAAGACACCTTTTGAATCATGCCCTGTGGGATGGAAAAAGGAAACACTGAAGAGGCTGTATTTCGCAGATTGGCTGCTGATTAGATTTTAGAGGTCAAACAACGAGAGGGAAAAGCTAAGAATGATTCTCAGGTTTTGTGGCTGGTCTCTTGGAAGGACCATCAATAGAAATAGGAGAGGTTGAAGTTTTGAAGAGAAGACGACAGATTCAGTGTTAGATGCTTTAAGTTTTGAGATGCCAGTGAGATACTAGGTGGAGATGTCCAATAAGTAGAAAGAAAATTTTAGATGAGAGTAGAGGAAAAAGAATGGAAGTTGGCTTAGATATTTGAGAGTTATTTGTATTGAAGTAGCAATTGAATCCTAATGAGTAGATAAGCTTCATACCCAAGTGTCCCGATTTGTGTCTAGGATTCTTTCCAGAGCAAGAGATATCTCATCATTTTTTTTTGTCAAATTAGTTAACTTCATATTTTGGACATTCTGGAGCAAAAGAGTATTACAGAATAATAATAACACACTGGTTTATATACATATGTGTATAAATACACATGCCCATATACAAATGAGCACATAAGTATAAATACATATATACACAGAGAAGGCTAGCATTCATATGTAGGTATGTATGTGTATATTTAAAATTCCACTTTGCATTTATATGGACATGTGTATTTTCTATGGACAGGTAGAAATTGATGACTGTTGATGGATGTAGATAAAAAGATAATACTATGATAGAATACATGGCTTTTGAAGTAGAGTATGTCTGTGTGTATATATATGCATACTGTTGAAAATAAATGAATACGGGGTAGCAATTAACTGAGTTGTGCTGTAGAAAGTTGTAAATTTTAAAATGTTAGGGACCAGACCCATCCCAGCTTGACCAAAGACTCAGTTCATTTGGCAACTGGCATATATAGAGTCAGATTATACACAACCTCCTGAAATGGGGAGTGGTCTTCCGAATATTTCTTCTCAGAAGAATCAACCAAAGTTTTCATCTTTTAGGATGTCTCCTTCTTTAAGAAGGTCAGTTTTTTTTTTTTAAATCTCTACATGATGAAGGAATCATCCATTCTGTTTATAGTGAAAATAAAGATGGCTAACATCACAGTAGCTTCAAAGCTAACTGAAATATCACAATATCTGGATACTTTCTAGGACATGCACAAAATTATACTTGGAAACGATGTTTTTGCAAGGCACTTTAAGGGATTTCCTCTGTTATTTTACTCACAATATGACTATTGATTACTGATTCTCATATATGATTTAATTGGGATTATTCCTTATAACTTATCACTAAAATACATATTATCTAATAGGCTTGCATATAGAGAATATACAGCTATGTAGAGGCATAAAACAGTAACTATGAACTGCAGTTGCCCAATTAGATTGTGTTTTATAATATATACATACACATATGAGAGTACAAACACACTCTGAGCCACTTTGAGATATAATGTGGACTATAATTATGGATATGTGTCCAGGTGCCTTCATTAAATAGCATTGTAATCTTGGAAAAAATTCCTTCATTCCTAGGGACCTCAGTATACCCACCTGTAAAACGAAGAGTTTGAATAGGGGCTCAAACAAGTGTTTGAACAAGTTTGAATAAATTGCCTTCCAGTTCTGATAGTCTATGAAAAAAACATTTATTTGGGGAAGAACAACAAGTTGACAAGAAAAACAATCTCATAGCATGTGAAAAATGTCATCTGCTTTCTATAAAAACAAGTTAAACAGAACTGGAAAAAGATGAAATTTGAACAAACTTAAGGGTTTCATTACTCAATAATAAAAATAGTATGCAATTGACTTAATAGCTTGTTTGCAGAAAAAATAATGCCCTTTTTTTGGTAATCACTTACTGGATTGTGTTGATATTTTTAATTAAAGCCCTCTTGATATAGTACAAGAAAATATATTTTAGAAGCCTCCTAATATCAAATAATTCCAGTGAGTTAAAGGCCTTTAGGAACATTTACAGTGAATTTACTAACTGGTATCAGTTTTCTACTTTTAATGACTGGCCATTTGGGAGCAGTAATTTTAGAAAGTAGTTTATTAAAAATTAAACACAGAACATTTTTGTGGTAAGTAGTAAATTTATCCTTAGAAGGAAATGCATAGTGATTAATTGGTTTAGTACAACAAGCAAACTTCCACAATTTTATCTTAATAACTTAGCAGTCATAGTAGAATAACTTTGTAAAATACAGAATTCATAGACAAGATTGCAGACAGAAAGAGTCATTGGATTGAATCACCAGATTTATCTCTAACGTGATAAATTGCCCCTCAGAAAGAACCTGCAAATAGGTTCACTTGGTACCATATTAAAATGGGCGGGGTAACAGGACAATCCAAAGCTGGGCTACATTGATAATTTACTCCTGCCAGAAACTTGAACTCCATTTTTGTCCAAATAATTTCTTAGTCATCTGCCCAACATACAGTTGTTATATGTAAAATTTAAATTAAGCAGAGGTCTTGTTGGGTTGTAAATCCCAGAAGCACTTGATTGAGGTTTAGTGGGTTCTGGGATAAAAAGAAAATGCTTACAGATAACTAGTTCCTTACCCCTTTCCAGCTGATAAAGTCAATAGGCATTCTGCTGCTCCCTGAAATGCTCTTTCTTATCCCGAAACATATAAAATATGGTCAGTCTCTCTTCTCTCCCTTGTCATCTTTTGGCATGAAATGAACTTTCAAAAACACGATTCCTTTTTTTTTTCAGGTACTAAGTGGCCAAATCAATTATGTAATCAAGTGGAAATAAAACATGTGGGGCTTTCTCCTGAGATTTTATAAACTGATTAAAGTCAGGGCACACTGTTAATCCTTCCTTTTGCTCTTCAGATGTTACACTGACAAGAGAGATTAGAATGAAAAGATAATGATTATATCACCAGAGTGCAATAAACAGACTTTGAAGGGCCAGCTAAGGTTCAGAAATTTTCCCATTACAAATTCAAATGTGAACTTTGGAAGCTGGAACAGTGGCTAAAGAAAAAGAGGAGGATAAGAGGGTCTTTCTGCTACAAACTAAGGTCTCAAGCCAGATGTTCTAGCAAAATTCCACATGGGGTATTTACATGCTGGTCCTTTGGGATTTTGGCACCCACAATCTATTGCTGCTCCATCACATCAAGATTAAGGTCATTTAGGGCAGAAGTCTTTCTCCCCACAGAGAAAAATGCACTTCAAATATTCTGGTTGGGACAAACTAACTCAAGATTGGGCCAATGCTATTATCTCGTTTAGTACTCTCTGAATTCATGTTTTATTGCCTGCACAGCTACAGTTCTATTTTATTTTCCTAGAAACTCATGCTAAGTTATTTTTAGTTGGAAAGAGCTCCAGAAATATCAGTTACTATTCCTTTTCCTACTAGTATCTGCTGCTGCTCCAACTATCTCTATTTCTGCCAGGATCATTCCCCTTCCTGTTTCTCTTATTCTAGCTAACTATTAACAATTAACATTATAACTATTCATCCTCTTTCATTTACTCTGACTTCTATATTCCACAGGATGAGTTCTGATAAGCAAGAACCATGTCTTTTAGTTTTGACATCCACATATTTTCATATTAAGGTGCCAACTATTTGAGCCTTTAACATTCAAAATATTCAGTTACAATATAAATTGAATTAGATCTGATGTTATCCTTCAGATTTTTCTACCAGTCAGTCCATAGTCAATAAACATTTAGTAAGTATCTGTGATGTTCCAGGCAGCTATGAGGGCCAGTGGATGGAGCTGGGGCCTAGAGTCAAGAAGATCCAAATTCAAATCTGGCTTCAGTCACTCACTAGCTGTGGGACCATAAGTAAATCACTTAATCTCTGATTGCCTTAATCCTCTGGAGAAAGAAAAGGCAAACCACTCTAGTATCATTGCCAAGAAAACCCCACGAACAGTATGTTCCATAAGGCCATGAAGTTGGACGTGAATAAACATGTACTAGGCACTGTGTTGATCTATGCATTCAACAAGTAGTTATTGATCAGATTTTTATAAGGTTCAATTCTATTCCTCTGACCAGATACACATATGAATAAGAACAAGGTTTCAAGAACCTTATGATTATATAAGTGAGATACAGCAGTTTCTTTACTGTAGTTTAAAAATTTGTCATTGATTTGGAAAAGATTCTGAAAAAGGAATTTATAAATTGATGTTTAAATAGGAAAAATGGAGATTCTTTGATAAGTATTCTCTAGTATATATCTCTGTTTTAATTAATTATTTACATGAGATGCAGCATATTTAATTAAATTTAAAATATACAAACATGTATAGATGTATAAGCATATTAAATCATTTAATTTAAATTTAGCACATAATAGACAGAAATTCAATTTATCAAGCTAATTCTATTTTACCCCTGAGATACTGCTGATAGGTGACTTATAGTAAGTATAGTTTTAAAATGCTAAGTTCAAACCAATGTAAGTATATCATGCTCAGAGTAATTCTCAATTGTTACAAAAATTATGTCCATTATGCTACTTGCTGGGATTCTAGTAATCATCTAAATTCCATAAAACTTAAATTTTCAAATTATCCTCAGTAATTTAGATGTGTTATTAGGCCTTTCATGAGGCATTTTTCTTTTTTGAAGAAAACAAGCTAAGTTTCTCAAAAGCACTGCAGGATAAGTTATAAGTGACTTTCACTTGTAATTTACAGATGCTGTAATAGGAATTTTTCTTTTACTGCCATCTAAGTCCAACTATTTTGCATTTCAATTTGCAAGCAACGACTTTCTTAAAACTTGGCTTGGAAGTTTGTGGTGGCTTTAATAGACTTAAGGTGTAATTCTGTGAAAGTGTCAGGATTTGGGAATGAGAGCAGAGATGTATTTCTGATGAAAAAACAGCATAAATGAGGCAATAAATGAATGAACATGAAGTTTTCTTTTCGGGTTTAAATCTTTAAAAAAATAGGAAATGATATCTCAAGACATTTATAGATAGGGTTTAGGATGGGCACATTTTATACTTTCCCCTTACCTAGGTTTCTGCAACATGAGTTACTTCTGATTCACATGATGAAATATGAGTCAAGGGTCAAAAGGCATGCTTTTTTGAAGGGTTTCACCCCTTTCCTCCACACTTAATTAGCATGTGAATTAGAAAATTAAAGGAACAGTATGCAAACATGAATAGATTAATAAACATATTATATAATTTAATTTTAATTCAGCCCATAATACTCAGAAATCACATAGTCTGCAGCTTTCATCTATGTCCTATAAATTTACTCAAGGTGCTGGGAGACTTTCTTCAGTCCCCTTATTATGTTATACCAATGGACATCAGCTATCAGCTGTTTTTTTCTTTGTTCCTGTTATGGAAGCTGCCCATCATTTTATATTTTTATACCATTTTAGCTTCATAATTCATGCACTTCATCATATTAACTGTTCATGTCCACCATACATCTACATTACACTTTAGGTGATCTTCATCTTCAGATTCTCCAGAGGCTATAGTATATTTTATGTTTACATATGAGAAATGCCTAACATTTAAATGTAGCATGCCAGAAAGCTAACATTTTATTTCTTGAAGTTCACTGAAACAATTATGGTCCTGAGCTTCAAGATCAAAGAAATGGCTATAGTTCTATTAGATTGGAAAATTTTCTTTCAATCAAATTGGCAAGATGAAATTATTTTTCTATATCCCAGATCATTGCATTATTACAGGAAGACAACGTTCAGTCATATTTACCATGGTTTTGGTATCTTAGAGCAGCAAGAGAAATACAATGGGAGCAGTTGTCACAGGAATGAAGGCTTTCTCTACTTGGATAATTAAGATACACATATATTCATGCCAAATCATATTTTCTCTATTTGCATAAACTTTAAATTATACTGCAAACAGAAGTACACTATCAGAAATAAGATCCACATTATAATAAAAGCAAATATATGTGGATGTAGGAAGAAACAAAATAATTACATGTTAATAATGCCTGGATCGACAGCTTTAACATGCAATATATAGTAGATGTGATTTGGTAGAATGACAAAAAAAGCTTGAAATGAATCAATTACATTTTTAACAAAGGCTGTATTTCTTTGTCTCACATTTACATAGATGGTAGTGCTTTACAACAAAGATTAATAATACAAACCCAGGCTTCTTGGGAAAAAAAATCCACATTAGTATTTTCCTTACCATAGAGTTCTCATAAACAAAAGAGAGTTTATTATTATTATTGTCATATATTAATATTAATTTCAGCTCAATCAGAGGCAGTAAGATTCCTCAGATCAGATATGGTGTAAGAGGCCATGAGGGAACAATATCTCCAGATTAATATCACTACATTTCTAAAGTCAAGATATTTGCAAGAAGAGAATGTAACTAAAAGTGGTCTGGGTTAGAACTACAGGTGAATTCTTAGAATCTTTTCACCTAGTGGAATACGATTTTGTGACTTTGATACCCAATTAATGATACATAATCTATGGTGATTATATTAGGCAAATAAGTCCAAATAAGGAAGGATGAGGATATCTAATTTGCTTATACACAAATATGATTTTGAATTTGCCTGATGAATAAAACTAAGTACATAGCTTTATGGCTACCACTGAGTTCCATGCTTGCAAGTGAATATTGAGAATTTCAGCTGTGCCCTTTCCAGAAATGTCACAATCAGCTTAATAATGACTAGTATTAACATAAAATTTTATAGTGTGTAAAAATTATTAGATATATTACCTCACATGACCCCCACAACAACTCTATAAGGTAGGTTCTATAAATATTTTTTATTCTAATTTTACATATAAAAATAGTGAGCCTCAAGGAAGAAGCTTATTCATGATTATAGAACTTGCAAATGTAATGGGTGGGATTTAAACTCAGGATTCACTCATTTTGAAGTCCAATACTTTCTCTGACCACTATGACATAATTCATTATGAGCTCTCTTAAAGCCAGATATAAAGTCTGATTCCATAAGAATCTGGCTACATAAGTCAACTCTAGATTTTAATGGCATAAGATTATTGAGTTCAGAATCATGGGACTGTTTGAAATCTTTTCTCTAATAGCTCACTACACGATCTTAGGGAAGTCATTCAAATTCGGTCTTTGGTTTCTCATCTATAAAGCAAGGACACTGGAGTAGATGAAATTTAATATGATTTATAGTTCAAATTCAGTGATATTTGGAATGTTTTGTCAATATGAAAATGAGATTATTTCACATTTTCAATAATCAAGACTATCTCCTCTTACTTCCAATATAAGATCGTAGATCTCAAATATATTTGGTTTACACATAGGTTCTTCATGCCCCTCAAAAACAAACCCTTCATTGCATAAACTGCTTCATCATAAGCAAAATGTTATGATCATATTAGTTCTTATTCAAAAGATTAATTGACACATAACCTGGTTTTGTGTCTTTATAATTTTAAATTTTAGCACTGGACACATTTGATTTTGTGTCCACAGAAACTCAATTACATCTCTACTGTCTAGAAAAGTTGCTTGAAGCTCAGGATCATTAAAAGACTTGCCCTTGCCACACCTACAATTCAGGTTAGGTCTATACATATAATCACTGTGCTATACTGAATAAATGAAGCATATATTAAGTGCTTACTATCGTATACACATACACACACATCACACCACATACATATATCAACCAGTCAACAAATGTTTATTAAACACTTGCTGTAAGCCATACTCTGGGTTGAGGAGAAGGAGATACAAATATAAATACAAGATAGTTCATACTTTCAAGGAGCTTGCATTCTGAGGGAAAACACCAATATTGAAGAAAGATTTTAATTGCAAATAAGATGGTCTTTAGTGTTTAGTGGAAATATGCCTCTTTTTTCAGGTTATATTTATCAGTGAAATCATATGACTTTCAAACATTGAAATACTTAACAGCACCCTTCTCTACTTCCCTGGAACTTAACAGAATGCCAGACACATAGTAAGCACTTTAATTCATATTGTTTCAGTGCCTTACTGAAAGGGATATTGTGTAATTGGAAATTTTGGGATCCTTGAACTACATTTCCCATGAGCCCACTGGCTTCCTGTCATTATGCAATGATGTAGAAAGAGGGATAAAACTGAGGGGCTGGCATTTCACTTCCTCTTTGCTTCCTATCCACCATGATTGAAGCAGGCAATGGCGTGTCTTTTAAACTGACTAAGCTAGCATTGCACATGGCTTTAATTTCTAGAGACTACTAATAAATCTTTAAAAAACCATAATATTTTAAAGTTATCTTTACATATTCATTTTTATTTTTTAAAATATGAATCTATAAATTAATATAGGAAGTGTTTTATTACATTTATTTTAGCAAACTATGAACAATTAATTCCTCTTTATTTAAATTTAACAGTACATTTTTGTAAATGGTGCTTAGTAGTTATAGTCATCATTAAATTTTCCTTTCTCTGAGTCATAAAATCTCCAACATTTTTTTTACATTTATTAATATTCATTTTTAACATGGTTACATGATTCATGCTCCTCCTTTCCCCTTCAACCCCCCCCCCGCACCCCCCCTACCCATGCGCATTTCCACTAGTTTTGTCATGTGTCCTTGATCAAGACCAATTTCCACATTGTTGGTAGTTGCATTGGTGTGGTAGTTTCGAGTCTACACCCTCAATCATGTCCACCCCGACCCATGCG
>NC_058130.1:367622000-367654011 GCF_016433145.1 Gracilinanus agilis
GGTTTCTATTAATTTCTGGGTTTTCTGGAAGACCAATTATTCTCAAATTGTCTCTTCTAGACCGGTTTTCTTGGTCTGTCACTCTCTCATTGAGATATTTCATATTTCCTTCTATTTTTTCAGTCTTTTGACTTTGTTTTATTTGTTCTTGTTGTCTTGAGAGATCATTGGTTTCTAATTGCTCGACTCTAGCCTTTAGGGACTGGTTATCGGCTATAATTTTTTGGTTTTCGGCTATAATCTTTTGGTATTCCTTTTCAATCTTGTCATTTCTGGTGTTCAATTTGCTTATCAGTTCATTTGATTTCTGAGCCTCACTTTCCAATTGCAAGATTCTACCTTTTAAACTGTTATTTTCTTGCCAGATCTCTTCCATTTTCCTCAGAATCTCAGTTTTGAACTCTTCCATAGCTTGTGAGGAGTTTTCCTTATTTGAGGAGGGTCCGGATGCTTGTTTGTTCTCCTCCTCTGTTTGCTCGGTTGTCTGGATTTTTTCTGTGTAAAAGCTGTCGAGTGTTAAAGACTTCTTCTTTTTGTTATTATTCTTTCTCTTCTGAACCTCCTGATGCTGATGCTGAGTAGCCATCATTAGCCCAGCAGCTTCTCAGCTTTATCCTCGGGCTCAGTGTCTGTTCCCAATCTATTGGCTCCTGAGGTCTGAATTCTGGTTTTTTCCAAGGTCAAGCCCCCTGGTGGGCCCTCTTGCTTGATCCTCTGCTGGAGGTTTCTTTACAAGTCTCAGGGCGCTGCTTCCACAGTCGTATACCCGTCTGCACTGGTTCCCCACTTAGGCTTTAGTTCCTGGCTGTGTCTGCCTCCCCCCACGCCTCTGCTCAGCCGACACTCTGCGCCCAGCGTCCTGCTCCCGCGCGCTCAGATTTCGCGTGCTTTTTTTGACTTAATGGGGTCCTAAGTCTTGCTGCTGTCAGGAACAGGTCCCGGAGCTGCTGATGACTCGATGGGTGCCCCAAACTTGCTCTTTTTCTTTTTAGCTGGGTTCGGAGCTATAGGTGAGTGTGGAGGGGGTGGGGGTGGGGCGGTTGCTCAGCTCGCGATTGAGTGAGTGAGAGCCCTTTTTAGCCTGGAAATGTCTCGATTCCACGTACCTTCCACGCTGTGCCCTGTTGTGGGGTTCCTCCGTTCGTCTGGACTTGTTTTTATGTCCCCTTGAGGAGTTTTGTATGTTTCGGTCAGGAGAGGTTAAGAGCTGCTTCTTACTCTGCCGCCATCTTAACCCGGAAGCCAATCTCCAACATTTTTGCTCAAAATTTATTTTTCAATTGTCTCTCCCTTTCTCTGTACATCATATCATTCTATCTCTCTCTTACTGTTCCATAGATTCAACATATGTAATGGTTCTAGTTACTCTTCTCTCTTGGAATAATAAAAGAAGAAACACTGAACTCAAGAAATCAAGAGATTTGGGATCAATGTTCTGTGACTAACTCACTTTGTGACCTTAACAAACATATGACCTCTCTGTAACTCATTTTTCATCTGCAAAATGAGAGGGCTAGATAAGATAGCATTTAGGTGGTTGGTTGTTGTTCTTTCTACTTGAAGAGAGTCAAAATGGCATTATTGATTATGCCTTTTGACTCACACATAAACTGTATTTAAATGAGGCTGAGATGCACAAATATGTCTGCTTTACTGTCTGTTCAAGAATCATTAGAGATTAGTGGCAAGACAAGTCAAGACAATTGGACATGGATTGGGAAACAGTGGATTATATTGGTACCTTGAGTGTCAAACCAAACTCAGAGTGTTCCACAGCTTCAATTTTCTTTTATCTTTTTCATTAAAATATTTTTCCATGGTTACATATTTCGTGATTTCCCCTCACCTCTTTCCTTCCCTCTCCTGGAGTTGACAAGAAATTCCACTGGGTTGTACATGTATCATTTTTCAAAACCTATTTCCATGTTATTCATATTTGCAGTAGAGTGATATTTTAACATGAAAACCCTAATGATATCCTTATCAACCCATGGAATCGATCATATGTTTTTCTTCCTTCTTTCTGCTCCCACAGTTCTTTCTCTGGATGTAGATAGTGTTCTTTCTTATAAGTTCCTCTGGATTTTCCTGGGTCATTGCATTCTAGCTAGTAGAAAAGTATATTACATTTGACTGTGCCATAATGTATTGGTCTCTGTGTACAATGTTCTCCTGGTTTTCCTCCTTTCATTTTTTTTTTTAAATTTTTTTTAAACCCTTGTACTTCGGTGTATTGTCTCATAGGTGGAAGATTGGTAAGGGTGGGCAATGGGGGTCAAGTGACTTGCCCAGGGTCACACAGCTGGGAAGTGGTTGAGGCCGGGTTTGAACCTAGGACCTCCTGTCTCTAGGCCTGACTCTCACTCCACTGAGCTACCCAGCTGCCCCTCCTCCTTTCATTTTGCATCATTTCTTGGAGGTCTTTCTAGTTCACATGGAATTCCTCCAGTTCATTATTCCTTTCAGCACAATAATATTCCAACACAGCTTCCATTTTCACTGCCCACAAGTCCCATTGATACAAATTATTCATATCCTCTCGTTCTCAAAAGAAGTCTTCACATGCTTGGGTTAAACCCTCCACCAACTTTCATCTTACTGACTGGTCAGAGGCTTTTCTATTACCTGGTTCAGGCCATTTGCTGAGATGATTTTCACCAGGCTGTAGCCACTACATATAGCATCTCCAAGTATGTCCAGCTTAAATACCCTAATGTTCTTTAAGATTTTATATTAACTTTCATAAAACACTCTTTTGTAGGAAGTTGAGAATTGAAAACTGATTTCTCCACTTCCAGTTGAATGGGTAAGCCCTATATTTGGCTGTTGTGTCCATGTCCTTTTATGTACTTTACTGGCCAAATAACACTGTTAGTGAACATGCCCCATGCTCTCCTGGTCTTCTGAAATAGGCCCTCTACGGAAATTGCTATAATCCAGGAAACATTTTTCTCTCCCGTGAGGAAATTACTTTAACTGTTTAAAAATAGTTCTATTATGTTTAGAATATGTCTTTAAAATCTTCAGCAAAAAGGAAAGAAAAACAGGACAAGGCCCTTTTGAGAAGCTGCTGGTTCTGACAGAAAGCCAAACTGCAAACTGTGGAGTAATTAAAGGATTTGTGAAGTATAGATCTTCTATTCATTAAAAAGGTTGGAGTGTGCCAAAGGTAACAAAGGAGAGAAAAGAATAAAATGAAGCCGGGGTATAATTTAGTCACCTAGGTATCTGATCCAGTTTGATAATTAAATATCACAAGTTTGGGGGGAGAGATACCCTAAAGTCAATATAATAAATCTTCTCCTTCCTTTGGTTTGGATATTAAAGACATATCAAATCACAGAAAAAGATGTCACTATTTTTTTAGTCCATCTAGGGAAGAGAAGAAACTACTATTTAAAGCTGAGCTATCCTTGCAGGAAATGTCCAAATCCAATATTTTCTAACAGGAGGAACCTTTTTCAATAAAAAAATTAATAAACTTTCATAGTTATACTAGTAATATCTGTTCAAATAAGTGCCTTCTACAAGTGTCAGGTACTGGTTCAAGAATGAACATGTCCATGCTCTTGAATGGTTTTTATTATATTGAAGGAAAATAACATCTACACAAATGAGCAAATAAGATAACACAGAGCTGTACAATGAAGGTCCATTCTTGGAAATATGCTTAGAGTAATCATTTGGATGTTAAATATCTCATTTTTTAACATTTGTGATGATTATAGAATGGGAGGACCTGGCTCTCTCCTTCAGAGTGTGTGCAGGTAATCTTTGAGTATTTCCTCTCTGATTACCCTATGTTGAAGGTAAGTTTTTAGCTGACTGTTGAGCTAGACCTAAGAGAGCATACAAAAGGAACTGATAAAGAAATATTTCCTCTTTCCTCTCCAGTTGTCACAGACTACTTTCTCAGAGTAGTTCATATGTATCACATACAAACATAAATTACACATATGTATACACAGATTACATATATAAAATTAGGAAATAGCTCATGTAGTAAGTGATAGTTGAACTACAATTAGATCTAAAGATTCCAGGAGACAGAAATAAGGAAGGAAAATACTTCAAGGATGAAGAGAAACTTGTGCAAAGAGATCAGAAAATTATATACATTTCAGACAAAATGAATGTACCATATTAGTTGATTTGCATTACTTTGTTTCAAGGGAAACCCCATTATGTATAATGGGAAATAGGTCCGGAAATTCTTATGAGTTGTAAAGAAGATGGCATTAATAAAATAAAAAAGAAGAGCAAAGGATTAAAATGTGGGATCTTAAAGGTATATAAAAAAGAGCTGATCACTTAGAATAAGACATGGAAATCTTTAATGGGGTATTGCAAGTCCTGGAAAGAAAATGATGGGTAAAATGGAAAAAAATCCTAGAATAAATGTCAAGATTATCAATAATATAAGAAGTTGAATTTGTAGGTGGAAATTGCAGGAACAATAAGAGTTATTAGACTCTCTGGGAAAAATATGAAACAAACCAAAACATATCTGCAAATTACATTTTAAGAAATCATGTTGGGGACAGGTAGGTGGCTCAGTGGATTGAGAGCCAGGCTTAGACACAGGACATTTAAATTTTAAATCTTTGGCCTCAGAAGCTTCCTAATTGCCTGTGTGTTTTATGGCAAATTATTTAACTCACATTATCAAGGAATATACTTCTGTTTTGGAATCAATATAAAATAGATTCCTTTTTATGTTCCTTTAAAAAATTTATTAACTTAATTAATTAATTTAGAATATTTTTCCACGGTTACATAATTCATATTCTTTCCCTCCCTTCCTTATTGCCCCACTCCCATAGTCAACCAGTAATTTAACTAGGTTTAACATGTATCGTTGGCCAAGACCTATTTCAATATTATTAATATTTGCCTTAGAGTGATCATTTAGTCTACATCCCCAATCATATCCCCATAGAACCATGTGATCAATCATACATTTTTCTTTTGTGTTTTTACTCCTACTGTTCTTTCTCTGGATGTGAATAGTGTTCTTTCTTATAAGTCAGAGTTACCCTGGATCATTGCATTGCTGCTAGTAGAGAAGTCCATTACATTCAATTGTGCCACAGAGTATCATTTTCTGTGTACAGAGTTCTCCTGGTTCTGCTCATTTTACTCTGTATCAATTCCTGGATGTTGTTCCAGTTCACACAAAATTCTTCTGGTTCATTATTCCTTTCAGCACAATAGTATTCCATCACCATCAGAAACCACAATTTGTTCAGCCATTTCCCAATTGAAGGGTACTGATTTTACAATTTTTTACCATCACAAATAATGTGGCTATGAATAATTCTGTACAAGTATTTTTCCTTATTACCTCTTTGGGGTACAGACCCAGCAGTGCTTTGGGTGGATCAATGGGCAGGCAGCCATTTAAAGCCCTTTGGACATAGTTCCAAATTGCCTTCCAGAATGTTTGGATCAATTCACAACTCCAGCAGCAATACATTAGTGTCCCAATTTTGTCACATCCTCTCCAACATTCATTGATTTCCTTCGCTGTCATATTAGCCAACCAGCTAAGTATGAGGTGGTACCTCTGAGTAGTTTTGATTTGCATATCTCTAATTATAAGAGATTTAGAACACTTTTTCTTGTACTTATTTATACTTTTGATTTCTTTATCTGAACATTTCCTATTTATGTCCCTTTCCTATTTATCAACTGGGGAATGGCTTGATTTTTTGTACAAATGATTTAGTTCCTTACATATTTGAGAAATTAGACCTTCATCAGAAGATTTCATTATAAAAATTTTTTCCCAATTTGTTTATTCCCTTCTAATTTTGGATGCATTGGTTTTGTTTGCAAAAAACTTCTTAATTTTATACAATCAAAATTAATCATTTTACATTTTGTGATATTCTCTATTTCTAGCTTGTTCTTAAATTCTTTTCTTTCCCCTAGATCTGACAGGTATATTATTCTATGTTCACCTAATTTAATTTAATTATAGTTTCCTTCTTTATATTTAAGTTATTTACCCATTCTGAATTTATCTTGGTATAAGGTGTGAGATATTGATCTAGACTTAATCTCTTCCAAACTGTTTTCTAATTTTCACAGCAATTTTTGTCAAACTGGGTTCTTGTCCCAAAGCTACAATCTTTGGTTTTATTGTATACTAACTTGTTGAGGACATTTACCCCAAATCTATTCCATTGATCCTCCCTTCTGTCTCTTAGTCCAGTAATAGGCAAACTTTTTAAAGAGGGGGCCAAAGGAAAGGAAATGCTCATCTGTCAATCTGTTTCTAAGGCAACTCTTTTGAAGTTTCATTGTATTATATCCTACTCATTGTATTTGCCATGGTTTGCCCATCACTGTCTTAGTCAGTACCATATTATTTTGATGACCACTGCTTTCAATTTTATTGATTTCTCCTTTAATTTTTAGGATTTCCAATTTAATTTTTATCTGGGGATTTTTAATTTGTTCTCTTTCTAGTTTTTTAACTTGTATGCCCAATTCATTGACCTCTGCCCTTCCTAATTAGTAAACATATACACTCAAGGATATAAATTTCCCCCTAAGTACTGCTTGGGCTGCATCACATACATTTTGATATGATATCTTCTCATTGTCATTCTCTTCAATGAAGTTATTAATTGTTTCTATGATTTTTTCTTCAACCAATTTTGGAGAATCATATAATTAATTTTCATTTAAATTTTGATTGGCCTCTCCATGTACCCTTACTAATTATTATTTTCATTGCATTATGATCTTATGATCTGAAAAGATTGCATTTATTATTTTGACTTTTTTATACTTGTTTGTAATAATTTTTGCCCTAGTACATGTTCAATCTTTGTTAATGTACCATGTCCTATTGAAAAGAAGTTATATTTCTTTTTGTATCTATTTATTTTTCTACATATGTCTATTAACTCTGAGTTTTCTAAGGTTTCATTCACATCTCTTACCTCTTTCTTATTTATTTTTTTTGGTTTGATCTTTCTAGATGTGATAGAGGAAGGTATAGGTTTCACACTACTCTAGTTTTACTGTTTATTTCTTCCTTAAGCTCCATTAATTTCTCCTTTAGAAATTTGGATCCTATACCATTTGGTGCATACATATTAAGTACTGATATGTCCTTATTGTTTATACTTCCTTTTATCAGGATGTAATTACCTTCCCTATCTCTTTTAATCAGAACCATTTTCACTTTGACTTTGTCAGATATCATGATTGTGACTCCTGCCTTCTTTTTCTCACTTGATGCCCAATAGATTTTGCTCTAGCCTCTTACCTTGACCCTGTGTATGTCTACTTGCCTCATGTTTGTTTGTTATAGTCAAAATATGGTAGGATTTTGGTTTCTAAACCTCTCTGCTATTTGCTTCCATTTTATGGGTTATTTCATCCCATTCACATTCAGAATTATGATTACTACCTGTGTATTCCCCAGCATTTTGATTTCCTCTCCTACTCCTGCCCTTTCTTCCTTCACTATTTCCTTCTACACTGGTGGTTTGCTTTTAATTAGTCTCCCTAATCCCCATCTTTATTTTATTTCCCTTCTAATCCCCTCCCTTCTTATTCCTTCTATAAGAATAGAGCCAGTAACTAATGTTAGATTGAAGGGAGAGAGAGCTTCTATGAAGAGAAACTCTCTTCTAGTTCTCCCCTCTCACTGAATATACACTGTCAAGACTTCAAGGAGGTGTCACCCCTAAACTGGGTGACCTGGATGGTCATGTTGCCCCATAGGAGTAGGGGACAAGGCTTCTCAATAAAATGAGGTATTAGGTACCCCAATCTGATTCTGAATGAGGGCAGGATTCACACAAGCCTCCCCCGAAGTCAGCCAACTTCACAGCGGGTAGTCTAGCTTCAAGATGGAGGCAGCCAGACCAAGCTGTGATTTCCTCCCCCCCCCACCTCATCTCACAGGCACTTTAGAATACTATCTGAATAATGAATGACTTTTATTAATCACAATGCAGGGATTGGGGAAAGGGGTGAAGGGCAGAGGGATTTGGGGGTGCCATCTCCTCTATGTCTATGGGGTCCTTCACTCTGGTGGGAACTTTTCAGGTATCTACTCCCAAGGGTCTCCCCTCACCACTTCTCCTTCAGTTTCTATTTCTATTTCCTATTTCTATTCTTTTCTATAATTTTAAAGTCAAACCAAAAAGGGTCTCTCAGCAAGGTTGGGTAATTGGGGGAGGAGCCTAAGAGATGGCTCCCAAAATGGAGTCCAGACACTTAGCTGAATCGATGATTGAAGTCTTAATGGGTGAGAAGCAATGGAATGCCTTTGAGCAGGGAATCGGAATGTCAATATCCAAAGAAAGATCCTCAGGAAGCCCTCAGGACTAGATTTGAGCTGAGATGGTCTCCTCTTTCTCTCTGTCCTCTGCCAGAACTCCTTCCTTCTCCTTCGTCCATCATAAAATTACGCAGAATTCCCTCTCTGTTTATTACTTCATGTAATTTCTGTGCTTCCTTTTCCAAGTGGGAGATTTTGTCTTTTATATTGTTATTTTCTTTTTTTAATTACTTGCATTTCTATTTCCGACCTTTCTTCCTATGTCTCTTCTATCTTTCTTACTTGCTTCTAGAATTACAGTTTTAGTTCTTCAAGAGCTTGTGACCAATGACCATTTTTTAGGAAAGTTTGGATGTTTTTGCTTGTTTGTCACTCTTTGCTGTTACCTCTGTACTCTGATCCTTTTCTGCATAGAAGTTATCCAATATCAGAGGCTTTCGCTTTTGTACCTTACTTTTTTTTGTACTTGTGGACTGTAATTTTTTTGTGTTAGTGTCCATTGCTTTATTAGCTTTATCTTTCCTTCTCAGCCAGAAGTCTGACTGATAAGCTCAGGGTGTAGCAAGCTACAGAGTGTTTTCCTCCTGAGACTATTTTTCGAGTCTCCATGTTGTCTACTATGGGTAACTCATCTCTGTTCTATCTCCTTTCCACACTCCATGGGTCCCATGTATCACCATTGTAAATAGCTTGGCAAGTAGCCATCTTGTGCAAATTTTAGTGAGATGGGGATCCAGATTTTGTAATTGCCAGAGCAGGCACGAGATAGTGAAAGATCATTGGAAAGATCACCCCTATAAATAGCAGGTCACCTCCAAGTAAACTTACTCAGTTGGGAGGTAGTTGGGAGGTAAATGGTGGAAGGAGAAAGCTCTCCAATCAAACCCAAAATCTTCACCAAAGACTTTGGTTAGCTGGTTCATTCTAGGGTCTAGCTACCTAGGTCAACTGTCATATCCTGCAAACTTCAGTATATCTTATAATCATCATCAGCAATATTCAACAATATCATCAAGGAATTCATCTCAGGCTTCCGGGTTAAGATGGCAGCAGAGTAAAAAGCAGCTACTTAACCTCTCCTAACCCACACATACAGAACTCCTCAAGAAGACATAATAACAAATCCAGATGAACAAAGGGAAACCACAACAGGGCATAGCATTGAAGATACATGGGAACGGGGCATTTCATTGCTATAAAGGGGTGAAATAACTCTCACTAAAAAGTGAGCGGAACATCCTCCTCACCCCCACAGCACCTACAATGCCAAAGCCAGCACACAAGAGTTAGAGCAAGTTTGGGGCATTCATTAAGTTCTTGTCAGCTCACCAGGGCCTGCATCTGTGATCAGCAAGACTTAAGAGCCCAAGAGGCTAAAGAACCAGACTTTGTACAGAGACCTTGAACTCAAGCACGGACTCAGGCTCAGAAGTGGACCTTGAGCCCAGGTGTGGACCTTTGTTGGGGACCCAGTGCAGAGGGGTGCATGACAGAGGAAGCAGCACCCTGAGCCTGTTAAAGGAGCTTCAGGCAAAGGAAAAAAGCAAGGGGACAACCAGGAGGCTTGGCTCTGAGAACAACTAGACCTGAGACCTCAGGAGCCAAAAGAGCTCAGACAGACCTTGACATGAGGATACAGCTGAGAGGGTTCTGGGCTAACAATGGCAAACCAGTCACAAGAACTCCAGAAGAGAAAGGTAAAGAAGAAATCTTTAACACTCAACAACTTTTACACAGAAAAAATCCAGACAAGAGAGCAAACAGCAGAGGAGAACAAACAAGTAATCATATCTAAACCTTCCCAACAAAATAAAAATTGTTCACAAGCTCTTGAAGAGTTCAAAGCTGAGATCATGAGAAAGATTGAAAAGATTTGGTAAGAAAAGTAGGAAATAGCTCAAAAGGAAATTAATAGGTTAAAAGACTGAAACTCCCAATTGGAGAAAGTTGCCCCCAAATCAAAGAATTGATAAGCAAATTGGAGACCAATATCAAACAGCTGCAAGACAGGATAGACCAAATCAAAAAGGAAAATCAAAAGGATATAGCAGAAAACCAGTCTCTAAAGACAGGAATTGGGCAAGTAGAAGCCAATGATCTCTCAAGAGAGCAAGAACAAAAAAAGCAAAGTAAAAAGACTGATAAAATAGAAGGAAACATGAAATATCTCACTGAGAAATTGACAGATCAAGAAAACAGGTCTAGAAGAGACAATATGACAATCACTGGTCTTCCTGAAAAAGCAGAAATTAATAGAAATTTGGACTCCATACTAAAAGAAATTATTCAGCAAAACTGACCTGAAGTTCTCCAACAAGAGGGCAATATAGACATTAAAAGGATACATAGATCATCCTCTACACTAAACCCTGAAAAGACAACCCCCAGGAATATAATAGCCAAATTCAAGAGCTTCCAAGTAAAAGAAAATATTTTACAAGAAACCAGAAAGAGACAATTCAGATATCAAGGAGCACCAGTCAGGATCACACAGGATCTGGCAGCCTCCACACTAAGAGACGCAAGGCTTGGAATATGATATTCAGAAAGGCAAGAGAACTGGGTCTACAACCACGGATCACCTACCCATCAAAAGTGACTATATACTTCCAGGGGAAAGTTTGGACATTCAACAACATAAAAGATTTCCAATTATGTGCACAGAAAAGAACAGGACTAAATGTAAAGTTTAATATCCAACCACAAAAACCAAGAGAAACATGAAAAGGTGAATAAGAAACAGAGGGGAAAGAAAGAAAACTCTTATGTTTAAATTTGCCTCTTTAAGGGCTGTAATAAGATCAAATAATTCATATTCCTATATGGAGAAATGCTAGATTTAACCTTCAAAAACTGTATTCACTATTATAGTAATTAGAAGAATTATTCACAGGGAGAGGTTGGAGTACTAAATGGTCTAAGATGAGATGGGGAAGAGGGGGGTTTTATAGTACATGGCACCCAGAGAAATTTGAATGAATAAGAAAAATAGGATATTCTATACCACACAAAGAGGCCATAGGAAGGGGAGGAGATGAATACTATTATAAGAAGGAGAGGAAGAGAACATTTAGAGGTAATATTTAAACCTTACTATCAGAGGAATTAACCCTGAGAGGGAAGAGTAGCTATATCCATTGGGATATAGAATTCTATCTAACCCTACTGAGAAAGTCAGAAGGGGAGCAGGGGAATGGGGAGGTCAAAGAAGGGAAGGGAGGAGAGGAGGGAGGGAATTCATTAGTCCTTAAAAAATAAAAAGAGGGGAATAATAATGGAGGAAGTGGAAAGGGAAGTAAATCAAGGGAGGGGATAAGGGGGATTAGTCAAAAACAAACCACTGGTTTAAAACGGAAATAGAGTAAGAAGAAGGGGTAGAACTAGGAGAGAATACAAAATTGTTGGGGATAATCATAACTCTGAATGTGAATGGGATGAGTGAGCCCATAAAATGGAAGCAAATAGCAGAGTGGATTAGAAAGCAAAATCCTATCATATGTTTTCTACAAGAAACACATATGAGGCAGGTGGACATACAAAGGTTTAAGGTAAAGGGCAGGAGCAAAATATTTTGGGCTTCAAATGGGGAAAAGAAGGCAGGAGTGGGGACAATATTTTCTGGCAAAGCCAAAGTAAAAATAGATATGATTAAAAAAGACTGGGAAGGTAATTACATCCTGATTAAAGGCAGTATAGACAATGAAGAAATAGCAGTATTCAACATGTATAAACCAAGTGGTATAGCATCCAAATTACAAAAGGAGAAAATGGCAGGTCTCAAGAAGGAAATAGATAGTAAAAACATACTAGTGGGAGATCTAAATATTCCTCTTTTGGATCTAGATAAATCAAACCAAAAAATAAATAAGAAAGAGATACGAGAGGTGAATGAAATCCTAGAAAAATTAGATGTAATAAATATGTGGAGAAAAATAAATAGGGACAAAAAGGAATACACCTTCTTTTCACCTACACATGGTACATTCTCAAAGATTGACCATGTAATAGGGTATAGAAACATTGCAAACAAATGCAAAAGAGCCGATATAATAAATGTAACCTTCTCAGATCATAGTGCAATAAAATGAATAGTTAGTAAGGGTACATGGACAGACAAATCAAAAACTAATTGGAAATTAAATAATATGATTCTCCAAAACAAGTTAGTTAAAGAAGAAATCATAGAAATAGTCAATAATTTTATTGAAGACAATGACAATGATGAGACATTCTACCAAACTCTGTGGGATGCAGCTAAGGCAATACTCAGGGGGAAATTTATATCTTTGAGTGCATGTATTAAGAAATTAGAGAGGGCAAAGAACAGTGAAATGGGCATGCAAATTAAAAAACTAGAAAGGGAACAAATTAAAAATCCCCAGCTAAAGACCAAATTAGAGATTATAAAAATTAAAGGATAAATCAATAAAATTGAAAGTAAAAGAACTATTGAATTAATAAATGAGACTAGAAGCTGGTACTTTGAATAAACAAACAAAATTGACAAAGTATTGGCCAATCTAATTAAAAAAAGGAAAGAAGAAAACCAAATTGACAGTATCAAAGATGAAAAGGGAGATCTCACCTCTAATGAAGAGGAAATCAAAGCAATCATTAAAAACTATTTTGCCCAATTTTGTGGCAATAAATATAGCAATATAGGTGATATGGATGAATATTTACAAAAATATAAATTGCCTCAATTAACAGTAGAAGAAATAGAATACTTAAATAATCCCATATCAGAAAAAGAAAATAAAGAAGCTATCAAAGAACCCCTGAAGAAAAAATTCCCAGGACCAGATGGATTCACAAGTGAATTCTATCAAACCTGGTGGAGTTGTGAATTGATCCAACCATTATGGATGGCAATTTGGAACTATCCCCAAAGAGCTCTAAAGGACTGCTTGCCCTTCAATCCAGCTATAGCATTGCTGGGTTTGTACCCCAAAGAGATCATAGATAAACAGACTTGAACAAAAATATTTATAGCCACACTATTTGTGGTGGCAAAAAACTGGAAAACAAGGGTAAGCCCTTCAGTTGAGGAATGGCTGAACAAATTGTGGTATATGCTGGTGATGGAATACTATTATGCTCATAAGAATAATAAACTGGAGGAATTCCATGTGAACTGGAAAGACCTCCAGTAATTGATGCAGAGTGAAAGGAGCAGAGCCAGAAGAACATTGTACACAGAGACTGATACACTGTGGTAAAATCTAATGGACTTCTGTACTAGCAGCAAAGCAATGACCCAGGACAATTCTGAGGGATTTATGGAAAAGAATGCTACCCACATTCAGAGGAAGAACTGCAGGAGTGGAAACACAGCAAAAGATGTTGGAGACAGGTAATACTTAAATCTTATATGTATCAAAATTGATTCAGAAAGGAAAGAACAATCAAATGCCTATAGAGAAGTAGAAGGATAATAAACAGGCTGCTGGAGAGGGGAAAATGGAGGAAGAGATTGGGGGGTCATTTAAAAGGCACTATAGTAAAAGGGTAATAAATAAGAGGGGAGCGTGTGGGAAGTGGAATAACATTAGGCAGGGTAAAGGGGAGAGACTGATTAAAAGAGAAAAGTTGGACAAGAATATAAGAGGGATAAGAGAAAGGGCAGAATCGAAAGAGGTAGTCAAAATGGAGGGGGATACACAGACAGTAGTTATAACTGTGAATGTAAATGGCATGAACTCATCCATAAAAAGGAATCAGATAGTAGAATGGATTAAAAACCAGAATCCTACCATATATTGTTTACAAAGAAACACACTTGAGGCAGGTAGATATACACAGGGTAAGGTAAGAGGGTGGAGCAGAATTTACTGAGATTCAATTGAAAAAAACAAGGCAGGAGTAGCAATAATGATCTCAGACAAAGCTAAAGCAAAAATAGATCTCATTAAAGGAGATAAGGAAGGTAATTTACATCTTCATGAAAGGCAGCATAATGAAGAAATATCAGTACTCAAAATACATGCACCAAATGATACAGCATTCTGATTTCTAAAGGAGAAATAAAGGAGTTTAAGAAAGAAATAGATAGTAAAACTATACTACTAGGGGACCTTAACCTTCCTCTATCAGAACTAGATGAATTGAACCAAAAAATAAATGAGAAAGAAGTAAGGGAAGTAAATGAAATGTTAGAAAAATAAGAGCTAATAGATATCTGGAGAAAAATAAATAGGGATAAAAAGCAGCACATGGCACATCTACAAAAATAGACCATGGAATAGGGCAGAAAAACATTGGAAACAAATGTAGAAAAGCAGAAACAACAAATGCAATTTTTTCAGACCATAATGCAATAAAAATCACAATAAATAAGGGCTTGTGGAAACACAGATTTAAAATTAATTGGAAACGAAATAATCTAATTCTTTAAAATTGGTGGGTCAAAGAACAAATCAAAGAAACAATTACTGATTTCATTGAAAAGAGTGACAATAAGGAAACAGCTTATTAAAGTCTTTGGGATGTAGCCAAAGCAATATTCATGGGAAAATTTATAACTCTGAGTGCATATATCAACAAATCAGAGAGGGAAGACATCAATGAATTGGGCACACAACTTAAAAAATTAGAAAGAGAACAAATTAAAAATCCCCAGATATAAACTAAACTGGAAATAATAAAAATCAAAGGAGAAATTAATAAACTAGAAAATAAAAGAACTATTGAACTAATAAATAAGACTAGGAGATGGTACTTTGAAAAAGCAAATAAAATAGATAAAGTACTAGTTAGTCTGATAAAAAAGAAAGAAGAAAATCAAATTAAGAGTATGAAAGATGAAAAGGGCAGCCTTGTCCCTAATAAATTAAGGTAATCATTAAGAACTATTTTGCCCAATTATATGGCAATGAATATGACAATCTAAGTGAAATGGGTGAATATCTACAAAAATATAGATTACCTAGATTAACAAAAGAGGAAATAGAATACTTAATCCCATCTCAAAAATAAATTGAATGGGGGCAGCTGGGTAGCTCAGTGATTGAGAGCCAGGCCTAGAGACAGGAGGTCCTAGGTTCAAATCCGGCCTCAGACACTTCCCAGCTATGTGACCCTGGGCAAGTCACTTGACCCCCATTGCCTACCCTTACCAATCTTCCACCTATAAGTCAATACACAGAAGTTAAGGGTTTAAAATTAAAAAAAATAAATTAATTGAACAAGCCATCAAGGAAGTCCCTAAGAAAAAATCCCCAAGCCCAGATAGTTTCACAAGTGAATTCTATCAGAAATTTAAAGAACAACTAATCTCAATATTATACAAACTATTTGACAAAATAAGAAAAGTGGGAGTTCTACAAAATTCCTTTTATGACACAAATATGGTATTGATTCCAAATCCAGGCAGAACAAAAACAGAGAAAAAAAATTACAGACCAATCTCCTTGATGAACATAGATGCGAAAATCCTAAAAAGAATACTAGGAAAAAGACTCCAGCAAGTAATCATGAGGATTACTCACTATGATCATGTATGATTTATACCAGGAATGCAAGGATGGTTTAATATTATGAAAACCATCCACATAATTGACCATATCAACAATCAAACCAACATATATGACATGATTATCTTAATAGATGCAGAAAAAGCCTTTGACAAAATACAACACCCATTCCTATTTAAAAAATAGAAAGTATAGGAACCAATGGTCCCTTCCTAAAAATAATAAATAATATATATTTAAAATCATCAGCTAGCATCATCTGCAATGGGGAATAGTTAGATGCCTTCCCAATAAGATCAGGAGTGAAACAAGGATGCCCATTATAACTTCTATTATTTAACATTTTACTAGAAACCCTAACAGTAGCAATTAGAGAAGAAAAAGAAATTGAAGGGATTAAAGTAGACAATGAGGAGACTCTTTGCAGATGACTTGATAGTCTACTTAAAGAATCCTAGAAAATAATTTATAAAGCTAGTGGAAAAAATCAACAACTTCAGCAAAGTTGCAGCATCTAAAATAAACCAATATAAATCATCCACATTTCTATACGTTTTCAACAAAACCCAGCAGTAAGAGAAATTATTAGAAAAATTAGAAAGATAAATTATATTCAAAATCATCCTAAACAATAAAAGATATTGAGGAATCTATTTGCCAAGACAAACACAGGAATTATATGAACACAACTACAAAACACTTTCAATACAATTAAAACTACATCTCAATAATTGGAAAAACATTAATTGCTTGTGGGTAGGACAAGCTAATGTAATAAAAATTAAAACCCTCCCCTAATTAATTTACTTATTTAGTACCATAGCTGTCAAACTGCCATGAAACTTTTTATTGAATTAGAAAAAATTATAACAAAGTTCATTTGGAAGAAGAAAAGATCAAGAATATCAAGGGAAATAATGAAAAGAAATGTGAAAGAAGGGGGCCTAGCAGTACCAGAACTTAAACTGGACCATAACGCAGTGGTCATCAAAACAATATGATGCTGTTAAGAGACAGAAGGGAGGATCAATGGAATATATTTGGGGTAAATGTTCTCAGCAAGATAGTGGACGACAAACCCAAATATCCCAACTTTTTGGACAGTATTTGAAAAAAATAGCTGTGATAATTGGATACTAGTATGGGAGAGATTAGGTGTAGATCAACATCTTACACCCTATACCAAAATAAATTCAACATGTGTAAATGAATTAAATATAAAGAAGGAAAAATTAAATAAATCGGGTGAACATAGAATAGTATACCTCTCAGATCTATGGGAAAGGAAAGAATTTAAGACCAATCAAGATATAGAGAATTTCAAAAAATGTAAAATGAATAATATTGATTGTATCAAATTGAAAAGGTTTTGTAGAAACAAAACTAATGCAACCAAAATTAGAAGGGAAGCAACAAATTGGGGAAAAAATCTTTATAACAAAATCTTCTGATAGATTTACACTTGGGTTTTATGAGTATAATTATAAAATACTAATTCTGGAAATAAAAGAAACAAAGAACTGAAGAAATATTCATTGCTTATGTTTGGGCCATACTAATATAAGAAATATATACCTAATAATTTTAAAAATTTATATTTATTTTGTATTTAATGAGTATAATATAGTTACATTAACTTACATATGTATAGAGCTATACAAATCAAATTATCATAGGTTTATTTCATGTAACTTGGCAATATAGTAAGAAATTTCACTTGCCAGAATATGTCAATTATATTAATTAAATAACTTAACAGGTAAACGATCTTGTCAGAAATTTAAAAACGTATTATCTTGTATTATGCACTATGATGGGTTTTGAGAGTCATAGCAACAAAATAATTATTATAATTGAAATAAATTCCTTTTATAATTATGGTTAGAGAAAGAGGAAACCAAAAAGAAAGGCAATTATTAAAAAGTCTACTTTTGATTATGTAAGGAGAAAAACACTTTTTATTCAAAATCAGTGCATTTAGAACAAGAAGATAAGTAATTATATGAGATAAAATCTTTGCATCAAATATTTCTAACAGAAATCTGATACCCAAGTAATATATAAAGAACCATTCTATAGTTTAAAAGTGGTTGAAAGAAATGAAACAATTTTCAGAAGATTAATTGCAAATTATCACTAACAAAATGAAAGATTACATCAGATTACTAATAATAAAAATGCAAGTCATGACACCTCACACTATTAAATTGTAGAGATGGAAAAAATTAATGGCATAGTAGTCTTAGGTAATAGACATTTTGATTTACTTAAGGTGAAGTTATAGATTTGTCCAACAATGTAAGATATATAATTTGGAATTGTTAGATAAAAATTACAAGATTCTTCATAAACTTTGTACTTGCTCTTGAGTTTATACTTCAAGAAGAACTTTGCTAGAAAGGTCCTTTCTATACCAAAACTTTCAAAGCAGCTCTATTTTTTTAAACCCTTAACTTCTGTGTATTGGCTCCTTGGTAGAAGAGGGGTAAGAGTGGGCAATGGGGGTTAAGTGACCTGCCCAGGGTCACACAGCTGGGAAGTGTCTGAGGCCAGATTTGAACCTAGGACCTCCAGGCTCCAGGTCTGACTCTCATAGCAGCTCTATTTTTAAAGGATAGATAGATAGATAATCAGTCAAGTAAAAGAATGTATAAAATATTGAAATAAATTATGTGCAAATAGCTGATGAAGT
Organism: Gracilinanus agilis; assembly: GCF_016433145.1. Taxonomy (NCBI): domain Eukaryota; kingdom Metazoa; phylum Chordata; class Mammalia; order Didelphimorphia; family Didelphidae; genus Gracilinanus; species Gracilinanus agilis. The sequence continues at coordinate 367,640,470 of NC_058130.1, forward strand.
GATAAGAAATGGTAGCATATGAATAGGTGATTATAATAAAATTTGTTTTTCAATGAGAGATGAAGAATAAATAGAATTTCAGAGAAATGTAGAAATATCTCTATGAACTGGTATAAAGAAATTACCTAGAATGAGAAAAAGTGTTCTATACAATGACTGAGATGATATGAATGAAAACAACATTGAAAGGCAACAGAGTACATATCAAATTCAATAGATGATGTAGATTAAAAATTATTAAAGTTAAAGCATACAAACCTTCTTTATTTTAAGAAATGGTACTTGACAAAAACAGTATAATTTTTCCCCTTGACTAGGCGCCCTCCCCAGGCTTCCATTGGTACTAGCAGGTTGTGCTTACAGAAGGTGACTGATGAAAATTGTTTCTCAGGGATCTAGTAGTAAAGCTGTGAGTGGCAAAGATTTCTAATGCTATAGCACTGGATCCTACATCTGGTGTGTTTCCCATATTCAAAGGGTAGAACTCTATTAGCTTTTAATCAATGAGTCAATAAATGTCTATTAGGTAACTTTTATGTGCCAGACATTGGGCTAAGTTCTAGAGATACAAATAAGAAAAAAAGAAAGGCAATTTTTGTCCTTAAGGAACTTATAATCTAACATGATGTTTTGAGATGGAAGAAGGATAAGGGGACAAATGGGAATTATGGAAAAATTAAAAAGGAATGCCATGTGGGAAATGAAGATATAGAGATCCTGGGACTCTTTTTTTTAAATAACTAAACTCTCCATTAAGTGGGACAAAGGACACTGATGATAAGTGAGTGCCAAGATTAATTAGATCTTTCAGTCTAATGAGATTTCAGAATTATGAGGTTCCTGAAGTATGATGAAGAAATCCAAAGAAATCCAAAAGCAGGGAATCCAAAAAAAGGAAAAGGAAAAATAAAGAAAACAAAAAAATGTATAAAATCTCTTTGAACTTTGTACACATAATTTCCATAGGAAGATTAAGTTCAAAATTAATGTACAAAGGTTCTAAGACACATGTATAGAGAACATATTGGGCCCAAAAGAACCTGGAAACTCCTGAATTTGATAGTCATTTTCTCCATGTGTACATTTCTCATGAAGTTTCTTCTAGGTTTAACTTTGTTATGCTCTTTGAAGCCATGTCTTCAAACTATTTATAGGTGGAACTTTCCTCCATAATAAAAGAATATGATCCATTATGCTACCATCACCTTTGTTAACTCTCCCAATACATCCATTTGCAGGTACTTCCTGTGTTGCAGATCACTACTGCTTTGGTGAGCCCTGCTATTGACTGACCATTGGTAGGACATCTGATGAGGCCTCTGGATGAAACCATGGGATTCCCCAAAGTCATATGATCACTGCCTGGGCTATTTGATCTCCAAATAATGTTTTACCTAGGATCAGGGAAGAGAGCACACAAAAGATGCAGAGATGTCATATGCACAAGAGCCCATGACAACTGGTTGTAGGGATTGTATCAGTTGTCCCTTTTATATGCAAATTCAATCTTAGCTAAACACTTCCAAAGAGATTAGACCTTCTAACTCTGTAGCCAACTAGATTTTATGCCGTGATTCCATAAGAATACTAGGATCACTTTTGGCTGAAAATTAATTTTCCAAATTTCCACATATTGTACTGGAATCAGATAACTAGGGGAAATATGTACATTTACTAAGAATCAGGTCATCATTGACCACCCCCATCCTTGTTATCAGTTGCAATCAATATATCTGGCAATTTTACTTAGCTAGTTTACATGAGAAGCTATTGGGGAGTGAGAATTATTTGATGTGAAGAATCAGACATGTTAAAAAACAAAACAAGTCAATAAAAAATCACCAACCAAAAAATAAAAATGAAAAAATCATTTAAAATAAGCATTCAGTCAAAAGAAAACAGGGAACTGGAAATTATCCTAATTTAACTTCAGACATGGTCCTTTGAAAAAAAGAAAAAAAATAGTTTGTGCAATTCACAAAAGAGAATATGCTTCCATGGACAGGAATGCAAATTGTTAGATCACAACTGTCTCTGTTCCTGAGCCAGTGATATAGGGAAATGGGAAGAAGGTAAGTGTTTCCTTTGTATTACATAGAATAACACAGGGAGAAGTCTCATTAAGACATTGCTCATTTACAAATGCAGCTCCCGACAGGACAGACTATTCTATTCTCATCCAGGTCATTTTTTTTTCTTGCAGTAAGTTCTGTAGTAAGGCTGGACTTTACATCATATACTAGTCAGGGCTGCTGCAAGGATATTTATGCTTCAGTGGGCTGAATTCTGAAACATGGACATGATCCGAGTCTACATTCAGAGTTGAGAGCTTTTGTTGTATCCTATCTGGTCAGGAGCTAATATCAGAACTTGAGGCAAGGGCTGAGAGAATAGGAGTATAGGGTGAGAGAAGTCACCTTTGGATGAAGAATAAGTACTTGTTTTAGGAGGCTTCAGATGCCAATTTCAACTGGAGTAAAAGTTAAGATTTCAGAAAATATTGCAAAGCCCCCCCAAAATAAGAAAGCACAATGAACTCGTGATCATAATTGTCCCCTCCTCTATTTTTCAGCATTAGTGAGCTTAGTATTTCTATGAGAGACAGAAAGCTGTGCTTTCCACTGATCTTCAGAAATGCTGTGGGGAAAAAAAGAGTCTGATTTGGGCTTGAGCTCCATCTTCTCTATGATTCATTGGATGGGGCAGGCTTGAAGAGATTGCTGCTCCCTTTTCAATTCTGTGATTTAATCAATACCAGATGCTTGTATTCATTCATAGCCCTTTTAACTCCGCATTTTCCTTTTACCAGGTGTACAAAGTTAAATACTGTGTATCACTCAAATGACATGAGCTTAAGAAAAAAAAACAAAACTTTGGTGTTTTTCCACAGATATTGAAGCTTCTCTGTAAACTCAAAAAAAAAAATCTCTCAAAAATCAGAAAAATTTGAGGGTCATTTGTAGATTGAAATCTGACATTACATTTAGACAGTGGCCTTGCACTTGGGGCTAACTTTTATAATATTTTTCTGTCCATTAATTTGTATTGATAAATCAATTACATTTAGTGTTAAGAAATGAAGAAAGGCTACTAGAATCCTTGGCAGTTTGTTGGTAAGAAAAAGCTTCCAAAAATGAATTTGACAAGATGCCATTTCATAAATAGAAATTAAATAGGGAACAAAAATATAGGAAACAGAATCAAGATAGTAAGAGTGAAAGGTCACAGCTACTACACCTCTCCCCAAAACTTCTGTAAAAACACAGAAAACACTAAATATAATATGCCCTACATTTATTCAGTTCTTTCAGTCATGTCTAATTCTTTGTGACCCTTTTAGGGTTTTGTTTTGTTTTGTTTTTTTGGTTTGTTTCTTTCTTTTTTGTGAAGATTCTAGAGTAAATTGCCATTTCCATCTTTAGTTCCTTTTACAGATGAGGAAACTGAGGGCAACAGAGTTAAATGATTTGCTCATGATAACAAAGTTCCTAAGTGTGTGAGACTTTGGAAGCTAAATCTCACTCCAAGTCCTGTACTATATCCACTTCCCCACTTAGCTCCCCAGATATACAATACAGAGAACCAAATGAGTAAAGTTACCTGGTATTTGTTAAAGCCGCAGATATAAGCTTTTGGGGTGTGAACTCAATTCAATAAATTTGCTGAGAAAAAGAGAAAGTAATCTGGCAGAAACTAGGCACTTAAATCAGACAGTGAAATGATATCCTTAGGCCTGTCTCCAAGAAGTAGGAACTTTGGGTCAAAGGCTATAGACATTTGAATCACTTTCTTTGCATTATTCCAAATTGCTTTCCAGAATGGTTTAACCCAGTGATGGGCAAACTATTCCCTGCAGGCCAGATCCAGGCTGTAGTTTGCCCATCACTGCCTTAAGCAATTCCCTAATCACTACATCTGGATGTGGGGGCATAGTGATTGATACTAAGGAATGTTTTGCATTGCAATTTTCTTTGTTAGTGATTTGGAAGACTATTTTATATAGCTGTTAATAATTTATAATCCTTTCAGTAACTATATACATAAATATATGCATATATTTACTTTGGCTACTTCTCTATTAAAATGATTTTTAGTTTTTTATATATTTTATTAGTTTTTTAATATCTTGGCTATGTTATGAGTATATTTAATCTTATTTGAGAATTAGATATCGATAGCTGATTGATCCTTATCAATTGGTATAGACAGGTTTGATCTGTTAGGGTAACCTGGTGGTAGATGGTAGATGAATTGGCTGGACACAGCTTAATCCAAAACTTATTAATCCAAAACTTTATTATTAACTATCAGGAGAGGCAGGGACAGGATAAAAGAGGTAGAGATAAAGCAGGAAAAATATTATTCTAATATTAATAATCTAGATACCCCCCTTCTAAATCCTCATGGATTTGCTTCTTGTTCACCAAAGGTGAACATCCTTAAAACTATTCTCAACTCTCTATCCAAGACCCAATTCTATCAATCTAAACTTATTTTAACATATGAACTTCAAATTTTATTAGTTTTAAATTATTTATCAACATTCACAAGTTGCCTTCTCTAACTGTTTAGATATGACAGTTAGAAATCAATAGCCTCTCCTTGACACCCCAGCAGGGAGTCTGATCTTCACACTGTTCCAGTGAGAGCCAACAGAGCCCCCCACTGGCAGCTGCTTCTCCCATCAGGAGAACAGCTCTCACACAAAACAAACTCCAGCTTCACAGATATTCTTCCAACTTCTCAAAGTTACTTTTAGTTAAAACTACTAACAGATAGTCTCCAGAGAAAAGTCTCTAGGCACCTCAAGATAGTCAGTTCCAGAGAGTAACCAAGAGTTCTCTAACAGTCTTCCCATCATGCAAATCTTGTTTAAAGTGACCACCATGATTTTTCCCTGGCCATGCCTTACAGGGGACTAGGAAAAAATCCTTTCTCTGATATTTAGCTGTGCTTATAATTATGCTAGATTACTAATTAATAACTAATTAAACTCAACAGCTATTAGGCTCTTATCAGAGATATTTAATATGAAGTGTTTTGGTCCTTAAATCAACTGCTTCTTTGATTCTTGTTTCATTCATTTTATTCATTTGTAAGCTCTAATTGATCTTCCCTTTTCTAGTCTTTTCCCTCTCTAATCCATCTTCTATATAACTTCCAAAAATATCTTCACAATGAAGAAGTCTGAATATGTTAGCATGCTGCTTAAATAACAACCTTTTGAATTTTAATATTATCTCTGTAATAACATAAAACCCTGCAAGATCTGGTTACTGACTACTTTTTTTACCTTTAAATCCTTTTCATAAACCCACATTTTAGACAGACTTGTCTAAATACTAAGTCATTCTTTAACTATGTATGTTCTTCCTTACCACTGTCTACCATCTCAGACCCTATCCCAAATTTGGAATACATTCTCCACTCTAGCTACTTAATCTTCAGATTTTCCTAAAGCGTGTGGTCTAGATATTTCCATTGCCACATTATGTTCTGCCTTATATTATACTTATTTTGTGAAAAGTAGATAGAGAGCTGAGACAAATGAATTATTCAGTGAATAGATTTCCAGACCTGAAGTCACCAAGACTTGAATTCAAATCTGACCTCAATCATTCGTCAGTTTTGTAACCTTGGCAAATCACTTAACCTCTGTTTGCTTTAATCCACTGGAGAAGGAAAACCCCATGGATAATATTGGCATGCTGTGGTCCACACGGTCATAAAGAGCTAGACATGACTGAACAAGTCAGTGAGCTAGACTCAAAGTTAGGAAGATCTGAGTTCAAGTCTCACTGCTGGTATAAACTGTGTGATCTTGGGACAAGTCATTTAATACCTCAGTGTTCTAGGCACTTCTCTAAGATTTTAAATTGATGAAAAGGTTCTGCTTTACAGAAGGAGATGGACTTTACTCATGCAAGATATTCCTATTCTAATAAAATAGCAAATCCAGGTTTAGCCTATCATTCTAATAGGTTATGAGTATTAGGATAAAACAGCCTGTGCCATTTAATCAACAACAACAACAACCATTATTGATTATTTCTGTTTTTACTTCACAGTTTTCTCTGTCTGGTATGATCTCCCCCACTCTATCCCTTAACAAGGAGACTATTCTATTCTTGTAACAAATGAAAAATAGCCAAGGAAACCAACTGACATATTCATTATGTTGGATAGTTTATGTGACATTCCACATCCATACTTCCTTACCTCTATGACCAAAGGATTATGGTATATTTCCTCAATTCTTCTCTAGAAGCAAAATGGGTCATTATAATTACACAATATTCAATGTTTCTTTAAATTTTTATATGGTTGTAATAATTTTATGTCATTTTACTCTGTCCTGTTTCAACTTTTGTATGTCAAGTAACCAGCACAACACCTTGTCTAGAATATATACTTAATAAAGCTTTGCCAATCCAAATTGAACTTAATTGAATTGAACTGAAATATCTACCAGGCAGAGGTTTAAAAAAAAAGAAACCCTGATGTCAGGTACCATTTTTATTTTATTTTAAAAGCATTTTATCTCTCCTTTCATGAGGTAAAAACTGTTGCTGGTATATATACATTATAGATATATAATGACAGTAGGCTAGTGAACTAAGGGGTTAAATCGCCTTTTTCCCCCTTACTTTAACACATGACTGAGACACAAAAAGTACACTTTGGTATTAAAGCAAATCTTTTTTGTATTTTAAGAGAAAATATTCTTAATCATATTAAAGCAAATCAAAATGTGTCAGAATATGCACTTTCAAAATGAAAGGGGAAGGGGGAAAAAGGAAGCAAAGGCTAATGGTCTGTTTTTCAAAGAACGAAGGGCTTAGAACTTTAGATCTACTTTGTATCAAATATTTTCTAATTTATTTTGCTCTATTTTCCACTGTCTTTGTTTCCTACCCTAACCAAAGCAGGTGTATTGTTAGCTCACCCATGGCAGAGGTGTGTGTTTCCAAACATTCCACATGTAATACTTTATAATGAAAGATTACTTCACAACTAATGATGATCACTTTAAACAGCTGAGTGAGTTATGGCTGCCCAGATGGTGGTCCAACCTAGTGAAAGTTCCTGCATATGTTTTATCTCATCTTGTCCTCCAAATTCTTTTTCCAATGTATGTTGGAAAGAAGCTCCAAGAAGGTAGAGGAAAAGAAATGATGAATAAGTGCTATTTAGTGAAATTACCATAAATAAAGCAGAAAATATAGGACTTTATCATATTTAGTTTTTATCAATGACTTAGAAGCTCTTTTTGAAGCTGTATGTAGAACCTAAAAAAATTAGCTACCTTACATGAAAAGATAACAAGTATCTTATCTAAATTGTGTCCACTCAGCCAAATTATAGTTCCATGGGATACAATGAAGGGACTAGGAACAGATTGGTAGAATGGGGGATATTTGTTTAAATTAATTTCTTTTTCTCAATGAAATTGTTAAATTAGATCATATGAAATATTCTTAATATATGTGAAAGAACTTTGGAAACACTATAAATGTAAAGTTGTATTATTTACTTCAAGGATCCATGACTTTTTGGCTGAGGCACTCTTTCCTTTTGTAGAAATAATCGCCCCTTAGCATATTGGAGGCAACTTTCATTGTGTAATAAGGATTTGCTCCCCTGAACTCTAAATCCCAGTGTTCCATGTTCCCTCTCATGTTATGTGCTAATGTAGAGAGGATATAAGTTTTACATAGCTCCGCTCTTCTCTCTCTTTTCTCCTGATCAAGCTGGGAAAGAGGGCTTTATGCCAGGCAGGAGAATCTACACACATGGGTTTACCTTTTGTTAAATAATTATATTTGAACTTCTATTTCTTTTAGTTTTATTTTCTTTCTACTTTAAGTGATTATTAATAAACTTGATAAAATATAATACTTGGAGCTATTGGATATTAATTTAGATCTTACATTGTGGTGACCAGAAGTCTGGAGTTTAGAACCCTAGCTCCACGCTAAGTTGTAGAGCAGTTTTTAAAGACAGATTATTTTAAAAAGCCTTTGCCGTCCTTGCTGTTCCTTCTCTTCCTCCCATTGCTACTGCTCCTGCTCCTGCCAAGACTTCAGCTCACCAGCTACTTCTCTTGAGCACACTGGCTGGGGGTCCTTGCAAACCACTTTCTGTGAGGTTGGTAAAGTATAAATTCCTTTACCCCCCACGCTCACATGGGTCTCAAGCCTACACTAGCCACTTTTCAGCAGAGGAACATAGCGTGAAGCAGCCTTTCCCTGCTATCCACCCCAACCCCAGCCTAAGTAACACAGGGGGTTTCCATGCTCCTGGTTGAGGGTGGGGTGAGGACTGAAATGCCATGTGGCCACTGGTGTTTACCACTGTGAGGAGGGTAAGGAAGAATACTTTTACAAACATCTTAACTTTATCCAGTATATACTAGTGTAGCACCACTTATGAACAAGAAGTAGAATTGCAACCAATTTAATATCCATGAATTGTTATTGTGCTTCCTCTCCATTATGACTTAGAGAATTGATACATGATTAGTGCCTTTAGCAAATAAATCAATAGTTCCATAGCCTTCCATTTTCTTTGAACTTTCTCCAGTTTTTTTTTTTTTCTTCTGGTTCTAACACATCAGGAACTGAACACATTGTTTTTTTAGGGGCATCGTCATGAATTCCTTTAGAGGACTACTATGTCTTTCTAGCTCCACAATACTATTTAAAATTTTTTTACCCTTTAATCATTTTCTCTTTTGTCTGTCATAATAAAACCATACTTAAATACTTAAGATTACTGTTTTCTGTTTCTCTTCCTTAGAAGACAGTATCTTGTAGTGGGGAGGATCTTGGTTTTGGAACAGAGGTCCTCTTTCTGTTCCTCAGATTAGTCATCTATAAAATGGACTATTGAGTTATAATGACTGTCCTCTAAGGTTCCTTCTAACTTAAAAGCTATGATCCTATTATCTATGCTCAACTTCTGTCTCTTCTACTTTCTTCCTACATAATTTTAGCTTAGTCCCTAAATGAACTTGAATTAGTTTCCTCATCTGTAAGTTGAAAAAATTGGATCAAAACATCTCTGATACCCTTTAAGGATTTTGTTTTCATATTGACTACTTCTTGTATGAGAATCATAGACATAGAATGGATTTTAACGGTCAGTAAATCAAAAACCTCCTATTTCATAAACTAGGAAACTGAGAAAAAGTGATCTGCCAAGATTCAGACAACAGATCTCTCTGATCTACACCCATATCTCTGACCAACATACTACTTAGCTACATATATATGCATATATATGTATTATATTATATATTAATGCTTAATTATATTTTTTCATTACATAATAATAAAAATCATAAAATTAATACATATATTAGTATATCTATTAAGTAGCAGAGTACCCCTGCTGACTTATTCCCCTCATTTACTTCTCTTTATTCTTTAATATGATTCTCTGCCAAGTTATATTTTTTAAGTTATGTTGGAAATAGATTTTCTTTTGAAATGAATGTAAATTGAGATAAAGAAATGAGAATGAAACAAATTTAAATAGAATTCCTTCAGACTCTGGTATTTGAAACCCATGGAAAGCCAGGCAGATGGAACTCATAGGTAACAAGATTTTGCTATGTTTAGTCATATTTTAAGGGGTAGGATGCGATCCACAGTATATCCAGATCCATGAAATAACTTTCTCTTTTATAATGAATTCTACTCAAATTATTAACCTAAGATCAGTCAATCCACAAATATTTTATAAATGCCACTTGCATCAAGGGCTAAGAGAAACTTACACAGTGTGAAATCTATTTTACATTCTACAACTTCAGATCATTTAGATAGCATCAGCTTGGTTTTTTTCTTCTGTTTGGCAGGTACTCATTTCATTGGCATAATAGAGAAATGAATCAAATACGCTATTACCTTTTTAATCAGAAAGGATGTTTATTCAGCCACTCTAAAATTACTGAATTCAATAGTTTCTTCTTAACAATAAGTATAGGTAAAATACTAATTAGGAGAATATACTTTTTAGAGTAATAATTTAGAAAAATAGATCAGAACACAAAACAATCCAATATATTAGTGTGTGTGTTTCAGTGTGTATGTGTTTATATATGTAAATGTATTTTCAGAAGCATTAGTATGCCAGTATAGGGACTTAATAATCTCAGTAGTTCATCAGATAGCTTGTGAAACTTTGGCCAAGGACCATTTGCGTGTAATCTCTATTAGGAAGAAGCATGGTAGATCACTTAAACTCTGAACTTGTAAGAGGGATAAATCAAGTGAGTCTCTGCACTGTTTGGCATTCACATGGTAAGCCCCTCAAGAGTAGTTGCCTAATGGTGTGGGGGACTGACTGAGATTGGAAATAAAGTAAGTCAAAACTCTCATGCCAATTGGTGGTGGGTTTAGGCCTGTGAATAGCTCCTGAATGTTCACTCTTTGAAATATAGGGAGACATGGTCCTTTGAAAAAAAGAAAAAAATAGTTTGTGCAATTCACAAAAGAGAATATGCTTCCATGGACGGGAATGCAAAAATCTTGAGGATATTTTTGGTATCAAGTAGTCATGATGAACTGCCTATTTTGTTAACTTGCATTGTAGGATAAGAGGAGAATGTAGACTTCCTGGTTAAGATGGTGAAAAAGTAAAAAGCAGCTGCTTAACCTCTCCTAACTGAAACATATAGGACTCCTCAAGAAGACATAAAAACAAATCCAGAGGAATGAAGGGACCGGACAACAGGGCGCAGCATTGGAGGTATGTGGAATCTGGGCATTTCCATGTTATAAAGGGGTGAAACAGCTCTCACTATAACTCAATCTGAGTTCCCACACCCCATACCACCTACAGTGCCAAAACCAGTGCACAAGAGTTAAAGCAAGTTTGGGGCATGCCTTAAGTCCTTGGCAGCAACCTGGGGTCACCAGGGCCTGCACCTGAGAGCAGTAAGAAGAGGTAGAACTAGGAAAGGATACCAAAATGTTGGCAAATACACAACTGATGATTATAACTCTGAATGTGAATGGGATGAACTAGCCCATAAAAAGGTAGCAAATAGCAGAATGGATTAGAAACCTGAATCCTACCATATGTTGTCTACAAGAAACACATATGAGGCAGGTGGACATACACAAGTTTAAGGTAAAGGGCTTGAGCAAAATCTTTTGGGTTTTGAATAAGAAAAAGAGGGTATAAGTGGTGATCATGATTTCTGACAAAGCCAAAGTAAAAATAGATATGAATGAAAAAGGCAGGGAAAGTCATTACATCCTGATTAAAGGCAGTATAGACAATGAGGAAATAACATTGCTCAATATGTATGCACCAAATGGCATAGCATCCAAATTCAAAAAGGAGAAACTGGCAGAGCTCAAGAAGGAAATAGATAATAAAACCATACTAGTGGGAGATCTAAATATTCCTCTTTAAGATCTAGATAAATCAAACCGAAAAATAAATAAGAAAGAGGTAAGAGAGGTGAATGGAGTCCTAGAAAAATTAGATTTAATAGATATGTGGAGAAAAATAAATAGGGACAAAAAGGAACACACCTTCTTTTCAGCTACACATGGCACATTCACAAAGATTGACCATGTTATAGGGCATAGAATCATTGCAAACAAATGCAAACGAGCAGAAATAATAAAAGTAACCTCAGATCATAATGCAATAAAAATAATAATTAGTAAGGGCACCTGGACAGAAAAATCAAAAACTAATTGGAAATTAAATAATATGATTCTCCAAACCCAGCTAGTCAGAGAAGAAATCATAGAAATTATCAACAATTTCAATGAAGAGAATGACAATGATGAAACATTCTACCAAACTCTGTGGGATGCAGCCAAGGCAGTACTCAGGGGGAAATTTATATCCTTGAGTGCATATATTAACAAATTAGGGAGGGCAGAGATTAATGAATTGGGCATACAGCTTAAAAAATTAGAAAGCGAGCAAATTAAAACCCCCATATGAAAATTAATTAGAAATACTAAAAATCAAGTGAGGAATTAATAAAACTGAAAGTAAAAGAAATATTGAATTAATAAGCTGGTATTTTGAAAAAACAGATAAAATAGACAAAGTACTGATCAATCTAATAAAAAAAGGAAGAAGAAAACCAAATTGACAATATCAAAGATGAAAAAGGGAGACCTCACCTCTAATGAAGGGGAAATTAAGGCGATCAATAAAAACTATTTTGCCCAATTATATGACAATAAATGTAGCAATCTAGGAGATATGAATGAATATTTACAAAAATACAAATTGCCTAGATTAACAGCAGAAGAAATAGAATACCTAAATAATCCCATATCAGAAAAAGAAATTGAATAAGCCATCAAAGAACTCCCTAAGTATAAATTACCATGGCCTGATGGATTCACAAGTGAATTCTATCAGGCATTCAAAGAGCAACTAATTGCAATACTATACAAATTATTTGATATAATAAGCAAAGAAGGAATCCTACCAAATTCCTTTTATGACACAACTCTGGTACTGATTCCAAAGCCAGGTAGATCAAAAAAAGAGAAAGAAAACTACAGACCAATCTCCCTAATGAAAATAGATGCAAAAATTTTAAATAGAATACTAGCAAAGAGACTCCAGCAAGTGATCAAGACGATTATCCTCCATGATCAGGTGGGATTTATACCAGGAATGCAAGGATGGTTCAACATTAGGAAAACAATCCAAATAATTGACCATATCAACAAGCAAACCGACAAAAATCACATGATTATCTCAATAGATGCTGAAAAAACCTTTGGCAAAATACAGCACCCATTCCTATTGAAAACCCTGGAAAGTATAGGAATAGAAGGACCTTTCCTAAAAATAAAAAAACAGTATATACCTAAAACCATCAACAAACATCATATGCAATGGGGATAAATTAGAAGCCTTCCCAATAAGATCAGGAGTAAAACAAGGGTGCCCATTATCACCTCTATTATTCAACATAGTACTAGAAACACTAGCAGTTGCAATTAGAGAAGGAAAAGAAATTGAAGGTATCAAAATAGGTAAGGAGGAGACTAAGCTATCACTCTTTGCAGATGATATGATGGTCTACTTAAAAAGTCCTAGAGAATCAACTAAGAAACTTGTAGAAATAATCAAAAACTTTAGCAAAGTTGCAGGATACAAAATAAATGCACATAAATCATCAGCATTTCTATAAATTTCTAACACACTAGAGCAGCAAGAAGTAGAAAGAGAAACACAATTTAAAATCACCCTAGACAAAATAAAATAATTAGGAATCTATCTACCAAAAGAAACACAGCAATTATATGAAAACAACTACAAAACACTTTCCAAACAAATAAAACTGGATTTAAACAATTGGAAAGCCATTTATTGCTCATGGGAAGGACGAGCTAACATAATAAAAATGACAATTCTACCCAAATTAATTTACCTATTTAGCGCCATACCTATCAAGCTACCAAAAAAGTTCTTTACTGAATTAGAAAAAAAAACTATAACAAATTTCATTTGGAATAACAAAAGTTCAAGAATATCAAGGGAAATAAC